>NC_026006.2:25478163-25704989 GCF_000442705.2 Elaeis guineensis | reverse complement strand
CTTAGGAAAAAGTATTCTATAAGTATGCGGCGGTTGCCATGACTCTCGATTCAAATCTCGGGTCGGGGGCGTGACAATTAATATGGTATCAGAGCATAAGTAGATAGATAGAGACATGTAGAATAGAGTGAGAGAGTGATGGGTAGACATTAGGAAATTGAAAGGTTAGTTATGATGATTATGATTTGACCTGTCACAAGTTATAACCTTATTAAGGATAAGTTATTATCTCAAATCTATCATAGGTCAATATGCCTCCACGACGAGCGAGAATACTCAAGGAGCGGTAGGAGGGACATCAAATCCACTTGGCGATAATACTCCCAATTAAATAGCGGCACAACTCAGCAGGAGGGAATCCTTGATCCTACCGAAAATACTCCGACAGTACAGGAGGAGCCGAACATGACTCAACTAATGCAAACTCTGATCGGAGTAGTTCAAACACAAACAGTTACTTCAACAACAACATGTACAGCCATGTCAGCATTTTCTACCGACACCTGACATGGGAGAAACATCCGATGCAGAGAAACAATATCGTCGAATTTTAAGAAGCTAACTCCTCCAGCCTTCAAAGGGACCATCGAGCCACTGGGAAGCAGATAACTGGATTATGGAAATGGAGAAGGCATTCGCCGTGCAAGAATGCCAAGATGAAGAAAAGATCCGCTTCACAGCATATTGTTACAAGGCGAGGCATACAACTGGTGGCGTATACTGGAATAAAAATATGAGCACGATAGGATACCACTCACTTGGGAGAGATTTCGAGACGAATTCTTTGACAAGTATTTTCTCCGAAGTGTTAGAATACAGAAAGAGCAGGAGTTCATTCATCTGAAATAGGAAAACAGATCCGTTGTAGAATATGAAGCTAAATTCACGGAATTAGCCAAGTTTGTTCGAAGATTAGTTGAGATTGAGCAAGACAGAGTACACAAATTTGAATGGGACTGAAGACAGAAATCAAAAAATAGGTTGTACCCTATGAGCTAACTACCTATGCCTCAGTTGTGAACAAAGCCCTAATAATTGAGAGAGAAGTTAATGAAGCTCATGCGGAGCGAGAGCGGAATCAAAAGAAGAGAAGTAGGTTTAGTGGAACTCAAGGATGAAATCAGAACAATAAGGATCCAGCAAAGAAGCCAGCAATTGATAAGAATCGTGAGAATGAGGCAGCTAGATATTCGAGATGCGGCCGAAGAGAGCATGAGACTTCTAATTGCCCATGGAATACTGGTTCGTGTTTTAGATGTGGACAGAAAGGACACAAGATTGTAGATTGCCCCCAGATGGATGAAATAGATCAACACAAACAAAGGACGGAGGTCAAAGGCTGAAAACTCAAGGAAGAATCTATGCACTCACACAACAGGATGCTCAGGCCTTCAATGCGGTGATGAAGGTACCATTCCTGTATCTGGTATTCATACTTCAGTTTTGTTTGATTCTGGTGCTACACACTCCTTTATATCCACTACTTTATTAGACAACATGATATAAGTTGTGAACCCATGAAAACCAAATTATATGTTGAGACACCAGTAGGTGGTATTTTGAGTACTGAAAGTGTGTGCAAGTCCTGTAGTATCAAGATAGGAGAAAGAGAATTACCGACAGATTTGGTAGTCCTGGATATGCATGATTTCGATGTCATTCTAGGAATGGATTGGCTGGCTACTTATCATGCCTCTGTGGATTGTCATGGAAAGAGAGTGAACTTTCACATACCGGGAGAATTAACTTTTAGTTTTGATGGAAGTACAGGAACCACCCCTCCACGTATTATCTCATTTGTGCAAGCTAGACAGATGATAAGAAAGGGATGTAGAGGTTACCTAGTATCAATAAAGAATAAAGAACATGATGAATTGAAGTTACAGGATATTCCCATTGTAAATGAATTTTCGGATGTATTCATTGATGATTTAGTCGGATTACCACCAGATAGAGAAATTGAATTTACTATTGAGTTGGCACCCAATACCAGTCCGATTTCTAAAGCTCCTTACAGAATGGCCCTATGAAGTTAAAGGAGTTAAAAGATCAATTACAGGATTTATTGGATAAAGGTTTTATAAGGCCTAGTGTATCTCCTTGGGAGCTCCAGTCTTATTTGTGAGAAGAAAGATGGTAATATGAGACTTTGTATCGACTATAGAGAGTTGAATAAAAATACTATCAGAAATAAGTATCCTCTACTTCGAATTGATGATTTGTTTGATAAGTTGCAAGGTGCACAAGTCTTTTCAAAAATTGATCTTCGTTCAGGGTATCATCAGTTAAAAATCAAAATAGAGGACATACCAAAGACTGCATTTAGAACTCGTTATGGACATTATAAATTTTTAGTGATGCCTTTTGGGTTAACCAATGCTCCAACAACCTTTATGGATTTAATGAACAGAATATTCAAATCCTATCTTGATAAGTTTATTATTGTATTTATTGACGATATCTTGATATATTCGAGAAGTAAATCGGAGCATGAAGAACATTTACGGTGTGCACTACAAATATTGAGGAAAGAAAAGCTTTATGCCAAATTCAAGAAGTGTGAATTTTGGCTGGACAAAATAGTCTTTTTAGGACACATCGTATCTAAGGATGGAATTTCTGTGGATCCAGCAAAAGTGGAAGCTGTGATGCAGTGGAACAGACCTACAAACATTTTTGAGATTCGAAGTTTTCTGGGAATGGCAGGATATTACAGACGATTTGTAGAAGGATTCTCCCGCATAGCTACACCTTTGACTCGTCTTACTCAAAAAGGGGTTAAATTCAAGTGGACTGAAGATTGTGAACAGAATTTTCAAGAATTAAAACAATGATTAATTTCAGCCCCTATCCTCACTATACCAACAGGAGATGAAGATTTCACAATATATAGTGATGCATCTAAAAAGGGACTCGGCTGTGTATTAATGCAACATGGTAAGGTAGTAACCTATGCCTCAAGACAATTGAAATCATATGAACAGAATTATCCGACACATGATTTGGAATTAGCTGCAGTGATTTTTGCCCTAAAAATTTGGAGACATCACTTATATGGTGCGCAGTGTGAAGTGTTTATAGATCATAAGAGTTTGAAGTATATTTTTATGCAGAAAGAATTAAACATGAGACAGAGAAGGTGGTTAGAACTATTAAAAGATTATGATTTAACAATCCATTATCATCCGGGGAAAGCTAATGTTGTTGCTGATGCCCTTAGTAGGAAATCTGTGGGAAATTTGATGGTTTTAATCACACACCAAAGTCAATTATTAAAGGATATAAGAAAATTGGAATTAGACATCCGAATATATGACTCAACAGTATGGTTAGCCAACATGAGGGTTCAGCCAACACTTATTGAAAGAATTTCAGTTGCCCAGAATGATGATCCACAACTAATAAAAATAAAAAATTCAGTGGAAGCTGGTGTTCAATCTGAATTCAAGATACATGAAGACGGTTCGTTAAGGTTCGAAAACAGGATTTGCGTACCCAATATTTCAGCACTCAAGCAGGAAATACTTCAGGAGGCACATTAGACCGGTTATACAGTTCATCCGGGAGGTACCAAGATGTATAGAGACTTAAAAGAAATATACTGGTGGAATAATATGAAGAGAGAGATCGCTCAATTCGTGGCTCAATGTTTGGTGTGTCAACAAGTTAAAGCTGAACATCAGAGACCTGCGGGACTACTTCAACCTCTTGATATTCCAGTTTGGAAGTGGGAACATATCACTATGGATTTTGTAACTGGACTACCGAAGACTCCCAGTAAAAATGATGCAGCCTGGGTGATTGTGGATCGATTGACAAAATCTGCACACTTTCTACCAATTAGAGTAGGATTTACCTTGGAAAGACTAGCAAAGTTATATGTGAAAGAAATTGTAAGACTACATAGAATTCCAGTGACCATCGTATCGGATCGAGACACCAGATTTGTATCACAATTTTGGAAGAGCTTACACAAGACATTAGGAATAAAATTAAATTTCAGTACAGCTTTTCATCCACAGACTGATGGTCAGTCAGAAAGAACTATTCAGATCTTAGAAGATATGTTGAGAACCTGTATTTTGGATATGAAAAGTTCATGGGATGAGCATCTACCTTTGATTGAGTTCGCTTACAATAACAGTCATCAGGCTAGCATTGGTATGGCACCATACGAAGCTTTATATGGTAGAAGATGTCGATCACCGATTCACTGGGATGATGTTGGTGAGCGAAGAATATTGGGTCCCGAACTTGTTCAACAAGCAGTTGAGAAGATTCAATTAATTAAAAACGACTTCGGGCAGCACAAAGCAGACAGAAAAGTTATGCAGATAACAGGAGATGGAAATTAGAATTTCAAGTCGGTGACCATGTATTTCTCAAAGTATCTCCTTCAAAAGGAATCTCAAGATTTGGCATTCGTGGCAAATTGAATCCTAGATATGTGGGTCCGTTTGAGATTTTGAAAAGAATTGGTGAGGTGGCTTCTCAACTTGCCTTACCCCCTTCACTTGCAGGAGTACATAATGTTTTTCATATTTCTATGTTAAAGAAATATTTACCAGATCCAAATCACATCGTGGAACTTGAACCAGTATAAGCCAGGAAAGATCTAACATATGAAGAATACCCGATACGGATCGTAGACCATAAAGAACAGGTGCTGAGACGTCGCAACATTCCTTATGTCAAGGTACAGTGGAGTCGACATTCAGAAAGAGAAGCTACTTGGGAGCTAGAGGAAGAAATGAAGCAAAAATATCCCCAGCTCTTCGAGACTACAGGTATGAAAAATTTCGAGGATGAAATTTCTTTTTAGGGGTGAAGAATGTTATAGCCCAAGCACTTGACATCAGGATCCAAGCCCAACAAAAAAAAAAAAATAGAGTAAAAATCGGGAAGAAGACTCCCGATAGGAGTCTTCTTCTCTGGTGAAACCCGAGCGATTTGGGGGTCCTAGGACCTCTCAAAATCCTAGGACCCTCTATAAAAAGATCTCCCCTCTCCTTAGAATCGACCATCGGCCTCCTCTCTCTCTTTCTCTCTGTCTTTCTCGATCAGAGCCGCGGACACCGTTCGGTTTCTCGTCGTGATTTCTCACCGGTGAGGTCACCAGAGGCCGGGGTGAGTCTCCCTCTCCTTCCTCTCTTCCTTCCCTTTCTTTCCGTACTTTTGCTTGAGGTTGTCGGCGACGAGTGTCGCCGATTTTCGGTCGGGAAAGAGACTCTGTTTTGGGCCTTTTTCCTTGGATTTTTCGGCGTCGGCGATCGAAATCGACCACCGGCCAAGCTCCTCCAGGATTGGGGGAGCAGTCTCCCTCTGCTGCCGGTCTCCACCGCGACGGTCGTGGCCTAAACGGCCTGGCCAAGGAAGGGCCTTGCCGTCCTCTATTTCGACGTGGGGAGGGCCGAGAAAAAGAAGAAGAAGAAGAAAAAAGAAGGAAAAAAAAAAGGAGAGAGAGAAACTCTCTCTCTGCTCTCTTTCTCTCTCTTAGATTTTTAGGATTTATAGAAATAATTAAAAAAAATAATAAAATAAAATAAAATAAAAATAAAATAATAAAAATAAATAAATAAATAAATAAATAAATATGATTAGGATATCCATGGATTAGTCCGAAAATCTTGATTGCTGTTGTCAAGTTGATCCTCGTGGGGACATTAGATTTTAACAAATTTAATTAATTTTAATTTGATGAAATTTTGATTAAAAATATGATATTTGACGTATCAGGTTCAGAGAAGGATTTTCGAGATTCTTAGAATTTCTAGTTTGAATTTTTTTTTGAGGTAAGTAGTGTTTACTTTTATTGAATTTATCTGGTAAATTATAAAATTTTGAATTAAATAAATTTATGCATGCTTGTGATTGAAATTATTTATTAAAATAATTGTTGAAATTATTTATGATTAAAGTTAATTGTAAAAATTATTTATGATTGAAGTTATTTGTTGAATAATTATTATGATGATGTATGATCACAAAAAATGACATGGTTGATTTGACTCGAATATCATTTATTTATATTATTTTAAAAATAATATATGAATTGGAAGACAATATGAAATTGACAACCTGACTGTGTTGAGGACCCCGCCAATGGGGGCATATACGTTGGCAATTTGACTGTCCTGAGGATTTATGTCGCCAGCGAGACCAGCGACATGTCGCCAGAGAGACCAGCGACAAACCGCCAGAGAGACCAGCGGTTCCAAAGGACTTGGCTGCCAGACGATTCGTAGCCCACCGCAAGCAGATACGCGATATTATGACCCTGCCACAGGGATAATGTGGTCATAGTCATGGTTGGTAAGAAGAACTTAAGAAATTGATGAATTTAAGATGAAAAGCATAATTTGGAATTTATGATGAATTGACTTTTATATATGATTGATAGTATGATTATGATTTCATGAAATTACATATTGATTTTGTTATATCAGTAAATCGATATGTATAGAAATAATTGCCTGATTTATTCAGTTAAAGATATACACTGCTTACTGGACTATTTAGCTCATGATGAGTTTTATGTTTTTCTTACAGATCCAGAAAATTAGCTTGCTGCGGGATTTCGGTTGGGAGAGCGATTAGAGATGGAGTTAGTTCATTGATTTAGGATTTTCTCAGAATTTATTTAAGACTTTTAGTTTTGTTTTAGTATTGACTTTTTCAGACAGTTATTTTTTTTTTAACACTGAGTTTTGATTTGTTATTTGAACTAAGGTTTGATTATTAAATATTGAAAAATTTATTTAACTGTTTGTGAAGATATCATGATGAGATGCCTTGCATGCTTAGAAAAAAGTATTCTATAAGTATGCGGCAGTTGCCATGACCCTCGATTCAAATCTCGGATCGGGGGCGTGACAATACCACTTTGAGATATGTATGGGATATTCTGGATATGGTGAAGTGTGCATGGAGGTTGTGAGTAGTCAATAAAGAATCGATCACTTCTTGTAGGAGAAGAGAATATCCTATGTGATCTCATAGGATGATGACTCTGAGTCTCTGGCCAAAGTAGCGATGAACAGTAGAAAAGATTTCTATTGGTTCATCAATCGAGTCATCATCAGATCGAGATACATATTGATAGGTATTTGGGCTTGACATGTTTCTATGCCCATGGCCTGTCTGGGATGTTATGTGATCGAAGGATTGAAGTGCACAATAACTCACCACGGCAAGATAATTTTAATATTTTCACCAAATTTTAAATATTTTAGGTAGTCATGACATGTTGCTAAACATCAATTTTGACTTGTGGACTCGTCAGAATTAAAAGAGTTTAATTTAAAAATTAATTAGAAAGAGTCTTAGTTGATTGAGACTCTTAAGTTGACCTAATCTAATCAGATTAGGGTTATATTGAGAGTCTGAGCCCACTACTGGCTAGATTTGAAACTCAATGGGTCACACATAATAGGGATTTAGTCTTGATCCAATCTATTTAGATTTATTGTAAATCTAATGGGTTAATTAAATTGCTAGCACATAACCCAAGTTCCTAATTTGGTTCAGTGCAAAGGTGTTTGTGCTAAACCCAAGCTTGATACCTTAACCTAATGAGATTAGGTTCAATCTTTGATTTTCTATTTTGGTTAACCCATCCATTTGAAAGTGTTTCATCTGGATTTACCCATCTCCATGCCTAACCACATGCCAAAGAATAAATGGTGCCACACTTTTTGGCAATAAGAAGGAAGAGTCCTTCTTAATGAAGACTCTAGATTCCTTCTTTTATGTCACGCATTCCCTTTACTCCACGCGCCTTCTGATGACCCTTGAGATATGTGGGCACAGAAGAGAAGGAAGAGTCCTTCTCTAGGAAGGAACTCATACACCAAATTAAGTGGGATGTCCTTTTTCTTTTGTGCATTGAAATGGAAGAGTCCATTTCATATTGGACTCTTGATTTCACTCTTTTCCTTAATCCCACGCACCATCAGATGGTGTTTTATTTTTTCTATATAGAAAAGTCCTTCTGCTTATTAAACTCTTGTTATTCCATGCCATACTCCTTTGGTTTCCATGCAAAAATTAATTCATAGCATGTAAAGATTAAGGGACACCAAGTGTTGGCACCCCTTGGAAAATTATGTGGCGCCCCTTCATACCTTATATAAAGGGTGCCCCATAATGGATAAAAGCTGATCCAAAGAGGTTTTAGGTATGGGATTATACGAGGAAAAGATAGAAAAAAATTGAAATGAAAAGACAAAGAAAAGGGAGAGAAAAATGGAAAGGAAGGGAAGAGAAAATGGAAAGCATGTGATGCTTGTTCTAAAATCAGATTGTTCAAGTGTTGAACATCCAATCTGATTTTTGTGTGGTGAGATCATTTGGAAAATAGTTCTTAGAGTGGATCTAGTGGAGGTCTTGAAGGCATACAAGCCATGGTGCAATCCGTTCTTGTGAAGGACGATCAGCAGCAAATTTGCGAAGAAGGCTGCAGTCCTATATCGAAATTGAGAAGGGCCCTGATCAGTTCTTTGTAGATCACCATTGGAGAGTTTCTACTTTGGAGTCTTGTGGAGATCTCATGATAACCAGATTGTCGTCTTCATGTTAGTAGATGACATCTAATCCCTTGTTTATATACATGCTTATGTTATTTGATTGTAATCATCAAGGTGTATCTAGGGTTTTATGTTTCGATAATTCAGTTTAATTGTTAAACTTATTTTTAGTAGTTGAATATAGATAAAAATTTTTAAAATTTACATTCCGCTATGTCATCGAAACCTAATAGTGATATCAGAGCCACCCTTAATTGATTCAATCAAATATCATGTTATCATTGTGATATGGATTAGATCCAATTCAGATTATGTCAAAATCAGATTTTTTTGATTGATGTTTAATTAATGGTAAATGTCATCAATCCATGATAGTACTTGGATATGAAATTCCATGATCTTTAGACTTGTGAGACAAGTTTAAACTGAGATCCTGTGATCTAATTTTCAATGAAATTGTAATTCAGTGCATATGATGCACGAAGTCTTGAAATGATACATTGGATGTACATTGCCAAGACTTAGGATTTTTTACATATGATGTATTCACCTAAGATCCAACAGTCAACCACCAAGTTATTGGGCACTCACCATTGTGGGTCTTCTATCTTGGTTATTGTCCAAGATATGTGTGGAGTCAGAAAATTTTGATCATGGAAAGGATGACTCAGACATGTATTAGGATTTTTGCTGATGGATTTGTTTATCTATAATTCATTGATCTAATGTGATTAGAATTTATAATTATAAATTAAATCAAATTCATAGTTCTAATTTGATTAGAAGATATGTTTATTTTAGGTTGATCAAATTGTCATTTACCTAATTTAATTAGGGTTTGAGTCATAGTTGACTAAATCCAACTCAAATAGGATGATAAATAATTGACTTAAAATTAAAAATTGGGTCAAGTGTTGAACCTGAATCAAAAACCCTAGGTAGGCCTTATGCTCAAATATTTAAACATCTCTATTGACATGTTTATGAATGATATCACAATTAAAATAACATGAAAAGTTAATTATCATGTTTTATAATTGTTATAAAATACATGTTGAGTGGTTATGGACTATGGTACATCCATGTGATGGATGTATGTATGAATAAGCTTCCATGTCAACTGATTATATAAATGCATCTGCAACAGTTGTAATAGGAGCTGGGTGCCCCTGATACATTGTATTATCAGCTGAATTTTCTTTTGTATATTCCCAACTAATGTTGAAATTTTTACATATTGATATAAAATTATAGAAAAAATTTATTTAAAAATAGATAAAAATTATTTCTTTCTATTTTTAGATAAAAATAAAGTATTTATAGAAGTCTTCGTAGGGATGAAGACTAGACTATCAGGCATTTGGGGAGCAGAGGCTCATTAAGATTGACCATGAGATGGTTCAATCAAGAATGCACCTAGGATTTGACCCATAAATCATCCTGTGGTTCGGATGATTTTTTTAGAAGTCTATAACCATTAGTTTTCCTATATTTGCTCTTACATGCTGGTAGTTAGAATTAAAATTTAAATTATATATAATGTATTTTTGTATATGTTTTAAATGTGCTTGAGACCTAAGTCCCTTGTTTAAATTATATTAAGTCATAATGGCAAAGTGTTAAGAATACTACCCATGCCTTTCCTTCATACTAAGGCAGTATTATGTCAAGAACCATAGTAGACTTATTGTGCTATCCATAAGACTTACTATGAGGATTGATTTGATACTGTCTTGGTGCATAATGAAGCTAATGGTACTTAGCTTATAGTAAGTCAATAGAGTATGTCAAAAACTATAGTGAGTTTATTGTGCCATCCACAAGACTTGCTATAGGGATTGATATGATATTGACTAAGTTATGCTTATGGCATATTCTGGTAGTGCTGCCTTGTTGTGCTATCTACAAAGGTAGTATTAGTCAAATATGATTATATAAGATTGAAGAGTATGACTTAACTAAAATACTATAGTTTATTATGCTATTCATAAGGCTATAAGTATTTTAGAGGGAAAAGTTATGTTGACAGTTGCATGAGATACAATTGGTAAAGAGTTACCTACCTTTGAACTTATAAGAGCTTGTTGTGCTATCCATAAGGCTTTTTATGAGGAATTGAGATTTCAACCCCACTAAGGAGCTAGATGGTAGGTTTCCTCATTTTTCATACTTGAGGGCTATGAAATTTGTTAAACTAGTGGAAGACATAATTAGATTAAAATCTTATCTAAATTATGTATGTCATCATGAGTATTCTTTTTATGTTCTTATATATTTGCATCTTCACTATCACTGCATGATATTTTTGATATTTTTTAAATTGACCGAAATTCATTGAATGGTTGAAGAACCTGAGAATAGTTCTCATATAGGAGATAGTCTCCTATTCTCTTGATTCCAATTTGTTTGGATTTGATACTATAAAGAAAAAAAAACCACATATGTGATATGGTGGGATGACAGTATGACTGTCAAATATATTTTGATTAACTTAATCATGTGATTAAGTCTTTATCATGGATAGTGAGTTAATCCAACATTTGATCCATCTCATTCTTCTAGATTCTTTCTTTAGTATCTCCTAGGACACAAAAGGTGAAGATTGTCTTTATGGGTATCAATTTTTATTACAGTAATAATGAGTATTAGAGATAAATTACAAAAGTTGTCTTGCGAGTGTGAAGCAGTAGTAGGATGCAAAAGTTGCATCTACAAATGGTTTGTATATGATACAAACTAATTTATCATTGAGTATTTCAGCTTTAGAATTTTGAGTATCTGATACCTTGTATAGGTTCCTCTTATGCAAAGCGTTGCTGGACCTATAAAGCTGAAAAGAGGTGACTACATACTTTTTGGCACTAATGGATAGTCTATTCAAGCTAAGACTGTAGGAAGCTATGTAACCTTCTAGTAAGGTTTAGAAACTAGTAAACTATTATTATATGCCTAAATTTATCAGAAATATTATTTCAAATTCTTTGTTATTGTAACATGAATTTGAAATTAATGTTAAGAGTAAAAGTTGCTCTCCTTCTGATAAATTTTATGGCTATGATTTTGTGACAGTAGTCTTATATTTCTGTCACTCAATGATGTTGTTCTTCATGTTGATGAGAATAAAAAAAAATATATGATAGTCACATATCTCTAGCACTGCTAATTTAGCCATTTTTTATAAGTCAAAGATAAATAAGTAATACTAAGAAGAGTTATTTGTTTGTATAATTTTGAATCATATATAACTTATAAATCTTATCTTATGATCAAGGTCCCATTTACTGGACATGGGAAAAGGTGCGAGCGAGGTATTAGATCTTGAACATATGGTTGTTCGAAGACTAATAATATCTCAACCTAGAGATGGACACTCCGTATGTGATATGGTGTGTTCCTTAATATGATTCACAAAACTTCTTATCTCATTCTAGGAATATGCCCTAGAAATTGCTGCATGTGTTTTGAATTAGATACTATCAAAATCTGTTAATAGCACTTCATATGAGATATGGAAAGAGACAGATTGCCCAATTTGTGTGAAAAGAGTTGATGTATATAAGTTTTGTGCTAGATCAGATTAGTATAAGTTTATAGGTTATCCTAAGAGTAGTATGTGATACTACTTCTATCACCCTACTAGATAAAAAGTGTTTTGTTAGTAGGTACACCACTTTTTAGGAAAAAAAAATTTCTAAGAAGAGGTCAGTGGGAGGATAATTGAATTTGAAAAGTTGAAGACCTATGAACTATCCCATCATAATGTGTGGAGTATCCACAAGTTGATCCTCGACCAGATGTGCCCATTGATGAGGCACAACCATGACACACACCTCCTCATCGAAGCTCAATCTGAGTGTGTAATGTACCACTCAAAAATATGGATTTATCATTGAGAATGATGCTACACCATATATCATTAAGAATGATATTTTTTTAACCTATTCGGAGATAGTCATGAGTAGAGACTCTGACAGATGCATGATATCCGAAATGAACTCACTATACATCAACCAAGTATGGACTATAGTTGAAGCACCTTTGGGTTTGACTCAACAGGCTGCTAACAGAAATGTCAATTTAGATTTGTGCTTACTATTGCTATATACTATCTAGAGAGTTTATCTCTACTGGGAGGGCAAATCAATTTATGAATTATAGCAGGTATTGAGGAGTTGGTACTTCTATTTTTGATGAGATAGTCAAAATATTTGATTTTGTCAAATATAGATGAACCATGTATGTGCAAGAAGACAAGTGGGAGTCTCACTAACTTCTTGATTTTGTATGTGAATGATATACAGCATGTTGGGAAGGTAGTCCCGATGTTGCACTCAATCAATAACATGCTTTTCACAAAAGTTTTCATGAAAAATGCTTGGGTGTAGCATCCAATATACTTGGCATCTATAGGGATAGATGTAAGTGGATGTTAGGCTTGTCCCCATCTAGGTATATGGATTTGATGTTGAAGGGGTTCAACATGAACGGGTGTAAAAGAATTTACTTATCCATATATTCAATATATCAAGCCTGATGTGATTTATGCCTTATGCATAATCATTAATTTCAAGTAGATCCTTGATAAGACCTTTTGAAAACTGTGAAAAGCATTCTCAAAGTACTTGAGAAGTATTAGAGGAGTAGTGAATTAAAAAAGTTCCAAACAGTAAAACTGTATTTGACTCAGTTAATTGCTATTAGTAAATATTGCTAAAGAAAGTTACTTGATAAAGGATTCATCACTAAGTTGGGTGAGGTCTCATAAAAACCCACGCACATCCAAGGCACTTTCACCTCATTCATGATTTGATCATAAAATGAGTTCATATAAAGAATAGCATAATAGACCAGTTCACTAAGCCTTAACATAGCAACAGTGTATTTGCCACCCTAATTGCATAGGCATCAGGAATAGGGGCGATTAGCTTTAGTACAAGTGGGAGATTGAAAGAATAGTGCCCTATAAGTCAATCGCATAGTGATGCGAAGGGACTTTTCTATGATATCTTCCTACTTATTTGCATAACATTAGTTATTTTTATTTATGAGGTTTTATGTGTCATCATTTGTTGCATCATATTTTTATAATTATGATAAACCCCATAAATTAGGACAATAATTTTAGGGTCATGATGAGATCATGCCAGTAAGATCGAAAATCTTGATAGCCCCAATCTAAAATATTTCCATTCGTTGGATCATCGAGTTGGAGATCGATGATATTGATAAGATTGGTACATCCTATGTATGCTCGATGGAGAGAATGATTGATCTCTCAATCACTTGTGAGGTGATACTAATACAAGGATGTAGGTATTCATTAGAGAATGAGTTCACTGAACTGACCCACAAGAAGAACATCTAATAGAGCCATACAGCATGTCGACAGATGGTTCTCCAGTGGAAGTGGTGCATGTGATCTTTTAACCTAAGATCACCATGGTACCTTGTGTATATGGATCCTTACTTTGGTTTATTCCCTAGCATGCCACTTTGAGATGTGTACGGGATATTCTGGGTACGGTGAAGTGTACATGAAGGTTGTGAGTGGTCAACAAAGAATCGATCACTCCTTACAGGAGAGAACATTCTATGTAATCTTATAGGATGATGACAGTCTCTGACCAGAGCAGTGATGAATAGTAGAAAAAAATTCTACTGGTTCATCAACCGAGTCATCATCATCAAATCAAGATACATATGGATAGGAATTTGGGCTTGACACATTTTCATGCCCATAGCCCATTTGGGATGTTGTGTTATCAAAAGATTGAATTACACAGTAACTCACCACAGAAGAGTAATTTTGATATTTCTATCAAATTTTAAATCTTTCGAGTAGTCATGACACGTTGCTAAACATCAATCTTGACTTGTGGACTCATCAAAATTAAAAGAGTTTAATTTAAAAATTAATTAGAAAGATTCCTAGTTGATTGGGACTCTTGAGCTGACTTAACGAAGACTCTTTAATTTCTTCTTTTATTTCATGCATTCCCTTTACTCCATGCGCCATCTGATGACCCTTGGGATATGTGGGCACAGAAGAGAAGGAAGAGTCCTTCTTTGGGAAGGAACTCACATGCCAAATTAAGTGGGATGCCCTTTTTCTTTTGTGCATTGAAATGGAAGAGTCCATTTCATATTGGACTCTTGATTTTATTTCTTTCTTTAATCCCACGCGCCATCAGATGGCGTCTTATTTTTTTCTACACAGAGGAAGAGTTTTTCTGCTTATTAAACTCTTCTTATTCCATGCCATACTCCTTTGATTTCCATGCAAAAATTAATTCATAGCGTGTAAGGATTAAGGGATGCCAAGAGTTGGTACCCCTTGGGAAATTATGTGGTGCCCCTTCATACCTTATACAAGGGGTGCCTCATAAGGGATAAAAGCTGATCCAAAGAGGTTTTAGGCATGGGATTAGATGAGGAAAAGATAGAAAAAATCTAAAATGAAAAGACAAAGAAAAGGGAGAGAAAAATAGAAAGGAAGGGAAGAGAGAATGGAAAGCATGTGATGCTTGCCTAAAATCAGATTATTCAAGTGTTGATCAAACAATCTGATTTTTGTGTGGTAAGATCATTTGGGAAATAATTCCTAGAGTAATCCTAGTAGAGGTCTCGAAGGCATAGAAGCAGTGGTACAACCTATTCTTGGGAAGAACGATCAGTAGTGAACTTGCGAAAAAGGCTGCAGCACTACGTCGAAATTAAGAAGGGCCCTGATCAGTCCCATGTGGATCACCATTAGAGGACTTCTACTTTAGAGTCTTATGGAGATCTCATGATTACCAGATCATCATCTTCATGTTGGTATATGACATCTGATCCCTTATTTATATGCATGCTTATGTTATTTGATTGTAATCATCAAAGTGTATCTAGGGCTTTATGTTTTGGTAATCTAGTTTAATTAATTGTTAAACTTATTTTCAATAATTGAATGCATGTAAAAATTTTTGAAATTTACATTTCGCAGTATCACTAGAGCCCAACCATTTCGAGATCAAAACTTTCTTTTTATGCAAAGAATTTAGATCTGAAAATTTAGATTTAAGATTTGAAATTAGTGTTTATGCATGAGGGATTGGTCATGGATATATCAAATTAGATCATGTAATTGGATTACATCCAAAGTTTCTGATTTAATCATAATGGGTTTAAATCGATTTACCAGTTGATCAAACTAAGTCAACTGTTAATTGAGGTTAGGTCAATAGCGCTTAAGATCATATAATTATTGTTGATCAAATCGATTGACACACATATATAGAATCGATTAACCTAAAGACCTAATTCGGCTCTATGGCTTGAATCTGATTCACCTAAGCTAACCTATTCGAATCAATTAACCAATTGGTGTCTAAGGCAAGTAATTGATAGATGGTTACTTAATTGGTTCCATTCGCTGACTTGGCTAATTTATTAGTATCTAAAGAAAGCAACGGGAGAACCCCCACCAATCTGTACTTACCTGATCAATTTGGAAGATTGAGTCTCAAATATAGTTGCTTGGCATTTTGGTTTAGCCCATGCTAATTAGATCAGTCATGTGATAACCGATTAGATGAGATCTAAATCTAAAACCTCTCTATAAATATTAAGTCCTATTATTTTCTACTGTTGTAGATGTGCGGGCGTGCTACCGATGTTGATTATTCTTTGTTGGTCACAGTGGTTCAATTACATCGAAAACATACAACTACTCTATTAGCAAAGAGTTGCTCCAGAATAAGGATGGGGTTGCACCCAGTAACTGTTAGGTGAGGGACCCAATGATGGCTTTGCATCTGCTTGTGAATGATGGGTCTGCCTTAACTAAAAAGTATGGGTAATAAATGTTAGGTGAGCCCACATAACTCAGAGACCAAGTCATTGCAATATGCTTAAAGAAGCATCTGGACAAAGAGTTGTCTATGCATCGGTGTGCGTATTATCAATAACTATTAAGTAAGGTGCACGGCATCGGTGGGACTGTAGCACCCATTAAAAACCCAGTTGTCGTGTTGGGTTTTTATTTTTTCACTCAAAGAGTGTGAGAGATTTAAGAAAAATAGTGAGAGTCTTTTTGCATCTAAAAAATCTCTAGAATAAATTATAAAATAAGTATAAATATCTAACTAAAATCTTTGCTCTCTGCTGTTTATTATGTCAGCTTCCAACCCCTCTAGCTCAAATTCTAGATATCAACTGTTTAATCGAAACTAATGACAAACACTAGCTCACAAATCTAAGAATTATTCTTAATTTTAAAAAATTAAGCAATATTCTTTATCAGATTATTCTAATGTTAACAGCTTATCCAACCCAAAGTCAACGAGCTATACTTGATGAGCGGATGAACAATGACAATAAAGGTAGGTGCTATATATTGAAGTCCATATTAGATGAACTCCAACGTATGCATGAGCATATGTTCACTGCCAACAACACATTGATTCATCTACAAGTGTTGTGAGGTGATCAGAGTCGCACAGCATATGAGATGCATGATGGGCAGTCACTCTATGATCACTATTTGATAATGATCAAGGACATTAAGGAGCTTAAACGGCTTAACATGACCATGCATAAGAAATTGCTTGTGGATTTGATCCTACGATCTCTTTTTAATTTATATGGTAGTTTATAGTAAACTACTATATAAATAAACTTCTTCGCATCTTATCTGAATTGATCAAAATGTTGGTAACTAAAGAATCTTGAAATATTTAGAGGTACATACCTAAAAGCCTAAAGAAATAAGGACACGTCTTGAGTAGATATATTGAAATTGCTCAATACTATCCTTACGATTTTCTCATCTCCCAGTTGAGTTTAGACTCTAGTGTCTTTATTCACTTTAGTATAGAGTCTATGGGAAGGTAGAGGGCTGAGGAAGTAACCCTTAAAATTGGCAATAGGATAAGAGTTGATGTTGTGGTCATGAGTATCTATCCTTTATAATTATCAATTGGATTTAGTTCTTAGAGACAGTCTCTATCATTTGCATGATGATACATCTGTAAACTTAATTGAGCAAGCAGTAAATGCTAGTGGATCTGAGAGATCTAAAGTTGAAATAAAACTTAAGTATATGTGGAATCTTGGACTAGGTCGTATAGGAGAAGAAATGATTAACAAACTGGAGAAATATGGATTTTTTGGCTTATTGACTGTTGAGTCATGTCTATTTTGTGCATCATCTCTTTGAGAAAAAATAAACAAGCTACTCTTATGGGACAAGAGAAAAATGACCACTGAGATACTTATCTTAGCACACATTTGATTTGTGTAGCTTATTTGATGCGCTAACAAAGGAAGTTGTCTCTACTTCGTTACCTTTATCGATGATCAGTCATGGTATGGGTAAGTATATAAGATACAAATTTAGAATTTTTGAAAGATTCAAAGAATTCAGATATAAAGTAGAAAAGTAAATCGAAAAATTTCTAAAGATACTTTGATCGGATCGAGGATGCAATACCAAAAAAAAAATTTCTTGATTATCTCATAAAATGGCATAGTTTCATATTGGACCCCTTTGAGTACATCTCAAATCAACGAGATAATTAAAAAGAGTCATGGAACTATATGAGATATGTTCTAGTCTATGATGAACTTTACTAATTTATTTTTGTTTCTTTAGGGACATACTTTATTTCTATGGAATAAGATTGTATCAAAATCTGTTCCTACCAAACCGTATGAGATATGGTATGGTGAGAACTGAATCTTGGTTATTTCAAGATTCAAGGATATCCAACCTGTGTCAAGGATAGCTGGTGGATATGTTAGAGGATAGGTCTATAAAGCTCATTTCAAGGAATATTCTAAAAGAGTTTGGGATACTATTTTTCTTCTAAAAGGATTATAATGTGATTGTGACCCGACATGCTATCTTCTTAGAAAATTGTTTAACCAAGATGAAGCAGTAAGAAGAAAGTTAAGCTCGAAGAGAGTCTCTAAAAAGCAACGAGCCATAGAACCTAAAGAACCTATTCATGATAAGCTAGTATATGTATATTCCTCCTCCACCTTATAGATATAGTAGGATCTCCTATCCTCTCGAAAGGTACTTGGTATGCTTAACAGAGGATGTAGAGAAAAATCATTTCTTATGGGAGATAGGAAACATAGAGTTGATCCCAAAATCTACAACGAGATGATGTTAGACATCGACTCCAAAAAAGAGATGTGAAATAGCTTTCCTGACTAGATATCTTTTGAAGATTTCTATATGGACTAGCTTATAGATTTCACTTCTCATGATAAGAGATCACTAAGTCTATAATAATCTTGGAGTTGGAACATTCATTTCCATGATATGATCAAATTATTTGATCAGAAATGAGGAATTATGTGTTTCCAAAAGGATCAGTGGAAGTGTCTAATACTGATATCGGTTAAAATATGATTGTATATTGAATTCTCCATGAAAGATCTAAAGTAAGTATCCTATATTCTGAGAATATAAAGATCTATAGAGATAGATGCAATTGGATGCTTATGTTTTCACAAATAAAGTACAGAGAGTAGATACTAATAGGGTTCAGCATAGAAATCTCGGAGAGAGATCTGCTACCCTCTTAAGCCTAGATGTGTGCCATGTAATATATTTGAACTGATATAATCAATACTGTGAATGTCACGAGTAGATATCAGTTGTATCTAGGCTGAGAGCACTGGATTGCTATAAAAACATCCTTAAATACTTAAGAAGAACTAAAGATTTATTCTTAATTTTTAGAGAAGGATCAAAACTAGAAGTTGAAGGATACACCAATTCAGATATTATGTCTAATATTAATGATAGAATGTCTACATCATGGGGTGTGTTCTTATGTAATAATGTCGATATCTTGGAAGGGTTCCAAGTAATCGATTAATGGAAGCTAAGTACACTGTAGATGTGTAGGATGCATTTCAGTTCTAATGATAGTTGTAGAACTGGATGTCATACCATTAGATGCGATGATACTATGCTACAAAGATAGTGGCACCATAGCCTTTGCTATGGAGCCTAGGTCTCACTGGATATTCAAGCACATAGAGCAACAGAACATACGACTACCTCAAGTAGAAATATATAGAGGTGCAAGAGCAAACTCTACATGAGATGTGGTTAACCCACTGGTGAGTCACTTAGCTGGCCAAAGACTAAAGCCTGTCTTGAGAAGATGGGGTTTGGTATATGGCAGATTGGCTTTAGTGCAAGTAGGAGATTGTTGGATGCCCTAGAAGCTAATCTTAATTGACGCATATCATATTACTAGGACATGGTTTTGTCTTATTGGGCACTTATATTACCATTCATATTTTATGTATCCATGAATCATCCAAGGGATTAATAAAAAGATGACACATATTTTCAAAGAGTTAAGAATTTGAGACATGTGTCATTGATGATTAATTCCGAAATTGCTCCTGGTCATAGGAATTATGGAGATAGTAATTGATCCAGATAGATTAGTGCACGGATCATTTTCTTTGAGTAGATGAGTCTCGAGTCTGCAGTGTAGTGACACTAGAGCGAGAGTGTAGGTGGTTGTTAGAGAATAATTAGCACTAAGCATGACCAACATGAGAAGTCACATGGTTGTCTGCTCATTCGTTAGTGACTTTTTCGATACTGCAGTAGTATGACGTCTTTTGACCTGCGGTGCTACAGCTACTCGCAGTGAGGCTGTTGAAGTTTGACTACACATAAATATTGACTCAATGAATCTTTGTAGTGGATGTTGGTAACAGTTGGTCCACAATAGTAGGGTATGCACTTAGATAGAAGCTATCGATCCTAGCAGAAAGAAGTAGTCTTATGAGATTTAAGAAGCTGAGTCCTTAAGTCTATGGCCATAGAAATGTGATTGATGGAAAAAAATTTTCATGAGAATCATATATGGACTCGAGCAAGTTGAATCTATCATATGACCGATGATGAGGTTTGATGATTTATCCATGACTTGTCATCTGGTCGGAACTCATGATAGAGGGACTGTATCATACGTTAACTGTACCTAGAGGTTCATTACCTTTTATTTTGCTGAGTTGCCACTGCATACTGTTAGGTGTCACTAGTGGATTGTGAGACCCACGAGCATCATCTCGATGATCGATGATCCTTGATGGACAGAGTTAGAATGGTTCCAACCCACTGAAAGGAGTTTTAATAATATTGTAATAGAGATCATAATGTATCTCACTATTAAACAAAATAGAACCTATGGGGTCACACACAAAGAGGCTTTGAACGATCAGATGGTTGAATTACGATTGTGAATCATGATAAGATTTAATTATCAATTTGATTGATGATTAATCCAATACAAAAATTATAATTAATAACTCGCTTAAAGAGTTAGTGAGTTATAGGAGGACTAATTAGCAATTAGATTGCTAATTGGCTCAATTTGATTGAGCAATAGGGCTTGCATCAAGTCTAATTAAATTAGATTTAATTTGACTTAACATGGGTTTGATTTGATCAAGCCTAATTGGGTTATGAGATAATCAAATTGCATGGGAGAATAATTCTTTGATTAGGATTTGAGTTTGACTTAATTCCTAATTAGATTAGGATCTAATAAAGATTGTTTGGGTTCCTATTTTGACTAAAAATTTTTCTCTTTATGGGTGCACTAAATCCTAATTATATTAGGATTAAATTGAGTTTGACTCAAGCACTAAGAGAGAGTCCAAAAAGACTTGGACTCCTCTAATTAGGTGACTTCTAATTCCTAATTAGATTAAATTTTAATCTAAATAGTTTGAGCTCCTAATCAGATTAAAATTTCAATCTATTTGGGTTTAATCAATTCCTAATATGATTAGAATTGGTTAAAATTTTAGTTAGTTTAAATCAGCCACCTAAAGAGGAGTCCCATGTGGTTTGGACTTTCCCTCCTCTCATGTGCCAACTAAGTCCCATGCCCACTTGGAGTTTGGATGCCACATATAACCACATGCCCCTCTCCCTTGTGCGTGTAAGAGTTCATGTTGAACTCCCTCTTCTCCATGAGATATGTGGGTGCAAAAAGGAAAAGGGTGGGCGGCACAATTCTAGAGTCCAAAGGAGTTTGGACTCTCACCTAAACCCTATCCCTTCTCCTATTTAAACACATGAGGTCTTAAGGGGTGGTAACATGGCTGATTGTGATCAGTTTTGGATGCCAAAATTAAGTGGAGTGTGCGTGGAAAATTCCCAAGGGAGAGGTGCGGCATGAAGGTCCAAGGGGCGTGAGGTATGTGTGCTCCTCCTATCCCTTCTTTCTTATCAACAACCAAAGGTTGGTTGTTCGAGACTCTTTTCTCTTTTTTTTTGTCTTTGTTTGGACATGGGTTTTTCTCTCCTCTTTGTCTAAGAGTTGGACATATGTTCTTACATCTCTAGCGTAGAGATTTGGTGCATGAATTTTAGAAAGAAAAGAGAAGAAAGTATTCTTCTCATGATCTCTAGCGTAGAGATCATCATCCTCCTATTATTTTCTTCTTTTCTAAAAGTATTTTAAGAGAAAAAAAATTTTTCAACCGTCAAGATACGATCTCTGCAAGGGAGCTAGCATCTCAGTGAGATCAAAAAGCTTCTGATCAGATCAAAATTTCATGTGGATATTTGTAGAGGTCGAACACTTGTACGATTTTAAAGGATCTTCGGAAGATATCCATGATCATCAATTCACGGTGCAAATCGACCCGCACCAAGATATGAAGATTAGATCTTCTCTATTTATTTTTTTCTATTTGATTTCTGTATCTAAATTCTATCTCACATATGTGAATCCGATTTTATGGTTTTAAGATTTGATCTTATGCATGCTTAAATTAAATTAGATTTAATCTAAATTTTAAAATTTTCACTGCGTACTCATTTTGAAAAATTTTTACATGCATAAAACCATGAAATCTCAATAGCTGAGACATTTCAGATGGAGTCCATTGAGAGACTATACCATTTTTTTTGAGGTAATTGAGAAATTTTTTGTTCAGGTATTCTCTTCAATCTGATTGAAATACCTTGAGTAATTTCTCTGTTGCTTCTTCACTTCAGATCTGAATTCTTTGAACCTTTCAAATACTTCAGATTTGTGTCTCATAAGAAACACATACCTGTATTGTAAAAAATCATCGATAAAGATGATGAAGTAGAGATAACCACCTCTGACCGATACATCAAATAGACTGCATACATTAGTATATACTAGAGCCAGTACTTCGTGGTCCTTTCTCCGTGTCCTACAAAGGGAAGCTTGATCATTTTTCCATGAAGGTAGGACTCACAGACTAAAAATGACTCATCCAAGAATGAGTCTAAAAGACCATTTTTCACCAATTTATTGATCCTTTCTTCTCTGATATGACCTAGCCTAAAGTGCCATATATATTTTAGGTTAATCTTATCTCTGGATCTCTTAGATCCTACGGTACTCATAGTTTGCTCGGATAGATTAATTGACTCATCTGCATCACAATGCAAATGGTAGAGACTGTTGATTAAGTGACCATATGCTATCATTTTATTTCCAAAATAAATGGGGCAATGATCTTTATTAAAACTAATTTTATAATCATGTTGTGTTAAGTATGAAATAGAAATCAAATTTCTGCTTGCATTAGGTACACAGTAATAGTCTCTTAGTTCTAGACAGAAATCAGATAGTAATTGAAGAAGATAGATCCCTACGGTAATAGTAGAAACTCTTGCTTCGTTGCCTATACGTAGGGTCATCTCTCCTAGTCTCAACCTTTTACAATCCTTAAGACTCTGCATTGAAGTGCACAAATATATACTAGAACCAATCTATTACCCAACTAGTAGTAGTAGAAGAAACCGTAATGTTAGTCTCAATCATGAGTAGGTCTGACATACCTTCTAAAGGTGTGTCCCTTAAACTCTTCAAGATCCCTATTGACATTTTTTGGTCTATGACACAACCTAGATTCTTGGAACTTGAAATACTTTTTAAGTCCCTTACAATCCTTACAATTGGAACTTGATATTTGGTTGATTTCTTATATGTGGACTAGACTAGGTAAACAATTTTCTACAAAGAGAAGAAGTTTCTAGTTAGATTTTTGTAATTGATTTTAGTTTATTTTAAAAAATTTATTTTAAAAACAAACTTAGCTCTCGTTATTTCTATGGAGCTCCCACTAATTTTTTGGATCCTAACACTCCTCGAGTTAGGAAGCGAAAATCCCTTCACGAGTTAAGATTTCTAGTGGGCACTACGGTCCCATCGATTAGCATGCTACCTCGTTTGATAGATCTTAGTGAATGTCTCAACAAATAGGTAGACAACTCTTATTCAATGCTTCTCAACACTGTTGCTTCCACGCATACGCACGTTGGCTCGGATCAATCTGGTATCAGAGCCATTTTCATGTTGGGGAGGGGATCTATCGATTTTTAGCCGTATAGAATGGACTGGACAGATAACACAGTTAATCCCGTGTTAGCTGTGAGGAAAGGTGTTTAGGGTGGTAAGTCACAATTGACTGTTGGTGTCATCCCTATGGCTGGTATCTTTAGATCTCTTGCTGAACCTCTGAATCTGAAATGGATGAAAAATTTTAACTGATTCTATTTTGTGTCTTACTTATGCTGAAAATAACTCTACTATAAAATATTTCTAATAAGCAAAATGACTAAAATTCTAGTAATTATTGAGGAGTTAATTAATAGTCTAGATATTTATAAGAATTAAGTAGTAGCATAGATGTATATTTTATAGAATCTAAGATAAAACTTAGTTTAAAATAAAAACTAGAGTTAACAACTCCTATGATTCTTTAGGTAATATAGAAGTAGATATACGAATAGGTAGACTAGTTAAATTAGATATATTTAACATATATTTAGATAATAGTTTGCTCATTCTCTCAATATATTAAAATGGATGAAGATCTAGAGGACTGGGATATAGAAGACTGGGATCAAGATGATATAGAATCCATCTACTCCGGAAAAATAAAAGAAGATGAATTCTATCTAGAAAAAACTAATATAGAAGTTTTCTCCTCAGAAATACTTGAAGAATCTAATGGAGAAAATGAAGAACAGTCCTTTGATTATGATCCCCAGAATCTTGAAAGAATAGAATTTAGACTTAAAGATCTTAGTATAAAGAAACTCTTCAAGTCGAAAAAAACTTCACCTTCTAAGACAAGGAAAACCTCACCTTCTAACTTGGAAGATGCTAGGCTTCAGAAAAATACTTGCTTTCAAACTAGGTCTTCAAATAAACCTTGAGTTATTTTGAGAGAAATAAAAAATAGTCTAAAAGATTATAGTATAGAACATACTATAGATATTTCATATGATTCAAATAAAAATATAAAAATAAAAATAAAAAAATTAGCTAGGTTAGTTTTAGATACTCCATATGGCTCTTGACTCTAAAATCATAGAAATAGCTGAATTCCTTATAAACAAAAAACTACTAAAAGAAGATTTTGATTCTAATAAAAACAAAGATAGAAAAGAGTGGTTCTTTGATACTTATAATAAAAGAGAAAGAGATTTTATGAGAGAAATATGGTTTAATCAAATGAGGGCTGAAGAGAGACATTTTCTTTTTTGACTGGTTTGATAAATACTATATCCAAAGCCTTGAGGAAGCTAGTCCTAGAATTCAAGAAACTGTGATTAAAAGGATGGTTGAATCATGAAGAGGTTGTATAAGCTTTAAAGTTGAACCTGCTTATAGGACAACTCAGGTTCAAAATAAGAAGAATGCGAGTTTAACTAAGGTTTCTACAAGTAATCTTGATCAAATCTCTAAAGTAGAAACTCATTCTGATAAAATCTCTGAACAACTAGATCAGGTTGAGAAACAACAAAACTGGATGGATCATTCCCTCAACCCCAAAGAAACTTAGACTGGTAGCCTTTTAAAAGAGTCTAAAGTTGATCGGGATAATTCTGTTAATTCATCAGTGAAGATTGGTGATTTTTCCATAAAAATTGAAACTATACACAATCTCCTAGGAGTTGAAAATAAAAATGACTCATCTAAAGAATTTGATAAAATCTTGATTGAAGAAAACCCTTCTAATGAAATCATTCAGATTATTCATAGTCCCGATATTGATACTGAATTAATTACTGAAGTCAATCTGAATTCTATATCTTTATTTGAATCCTTTGATTCAAGCCCAAGCATCAATCAGTTGAAGGTATCAATCGAAAGTCATACAGAAATTATTGAAGAAGATCATCTGGATCTAACTGAGGTACCTCCAACACCTGACCTTTCAGAAGTACAATCTGAAAAGAAATTCTTAGAAGAATTAGATAAAATTATATTGAATCAATTTAATAAATTTTTTTCTTATGAAACTCTTGAAGAAACTACTTCTACATTTGATCTATGTGCTTCTACATTTGATTTATGGCCAGACTCTTTATCTAAATTCAAATCTTTGAACCAGCCTATCTTAAACCTATCATTCTCATCTAGTAGGTCTAGTTTAATTCTTTTATCTGAAGAAATTCATGAAATCTCATGTTTCTTTAAGGATAAAAAAATTAATAATTCTTTAGGAATTAGTAATTCTTTAGATCTTAGTGATCTCTTGGTCTCAAAAAACTTTGAGAATAGGAGAATAGTTAATAGAGAAAATATAGTTAGTAAATTGTTTATCTCAAAAAGCATCAAAGATAAACCAATTTCTAACTATAAACCAGTAGTTTAGGTCCTTAGGATAATAAATTATTATCCTAAACCAACCCTTGTGGATTCATAGTTGATAGAAATCCCTGACAACTTATCCACTATCCATTCTAAAAGGAGATCTTTTGATTAGAATCCTGATGGATTTACAAAATTTTAAATGGCTAATAGTTGTCATCAACTGATAATGATACGTTTGAAAACCTGTAAGATCCATGATTATTCACAAATTTCAATTGCTAAGATAATGATAAATTACTTGTTGAGGTAATTAAAAGGTTGGTAGAAAACCTCTTCCATTAGCTCAGAAATTATGAATATTGTTCAGAAGAATTCTAAAGATAACAATCCTTTAGATTATCCTTTTGAATACTATAGATAAAGTTTATGTAGATATTAATGATAAGTTAAGTAACCTTAGGAGTAGTAGCTTAGTTGAGTTTAGATGGTACAAGGATACATATTTTTCTAAACTTTATCAACTTCCTGACCGAAATCAAGAGTTTTGGAAAGAAAATTTCATATTAAGGCTACCTCCTTTATTTGCTGAGAAGGTTAGAAATAGACTAAGAAATGAAGGAGATAGTAGTATCAATCATAAGCAATTAGATATGAAAAAGATAGCTCAAAAGATACAATTAATAGGAGCTGAATTATGTAACGATTTAAAGATCAAAGATTAGTTAAAAAAGTAGAAATTACTTGAAAAAAAGAATTAGGTAATTTCTGTTACCAGTTTGGAATTCAATTAGATCAACCATATAAGAAAAATCTAAAAAATCAAAAGAATATTAAAAGAGTATTATGATAAAAAATCTTCAAAGAAAGGAAAGAGTTTTTCCAAACTATATTCTAAAATGAGTAAAGTAAAGACTGACTATCTGAAAAGAAAATCTCTGATCATTATAAATGCAATCAAGAAGGATATCAGTGCTAATCTAATTTCCACAAGATGTCCAAGTGTCCCCCGTTCAACAGTGATCCACATGAAAATTGGACCAAAGACAGCACTCTTTCTTCACCTTGCTTCCAGAGTTATAGCCCCTAGAATTCGACTAGCCCCATATCAGTCAGGTTTCTTCAAGAACCTAACTCCACCCTCTTAGAACCTCCTCTGGACTTCTGAATCTCCTTGTTTAAAACCTTCCCAACCCTTTTTTGGACTAGATAAGGCTTTGTCTTAAATCTCAAAGTCTTGTCTTAAAACTAAGATAGGTTGTAAGAAAGAAGAGAGAGCAACGGAGATAAAATTGAAAAGTTTTCTGAATTGCCTTGGACACCCAGCGCCTAGGCCTTTCTATAGCCATTAGAGGGGGCACCAAAATGGAGGGACATGCCTTATGCAAGAGGCCTATCTGATCTGATTATCAGAGGTAAGAGTTTCTTCAAGTAGAAGACTCTTATCAGTGATACGTCGATCATCATATCCACCTGCATGCATGATCAGAGAAAGGATATTTTCGCATCCCTTCTCAAATCAAAAAAAATTCCAAATTCTCCATGTGGATAGGAAATTCAAATCTAACTCTAGAACACATGATAAGGAAGGAAAAAATTTCTCAGAAAGAAGTGTTCTTATATCCCTTCATGCGAAGGCTGATCACCACGTGCATGCACGAGAGGAGAAGTTTATGGCATCCGTTTGACCCTCTAATAAATCTAAAAAAATTTCAGATAAATCACCATAAAAAATTTGATTAAAAGAAAAAATATTATCTAATAGGTGGTGTTCCATTTTAATCAAGTTTGATCTATAGAAGGACTCTCTGAAACATAAAGAGACACGATGCTTCAACGTGCGCACAAGAGAGATCCTTCTTCTATCCAATTTTTCTTCGCCCAATAATTTTCAGAAAAATTCCATCTCATGCTTTGAGATGTACACCAGAAGATGGAGGGTGGTATGGGCTACCACATGCATCTGAATCCCAAGCCAGAAGGACTCCTCCTTCTGCTCATGCCAACACGCACACGCGAACCTTATTTTTGCGCCAAGAGTCCTCATCCAAGAGGGCTCTTCAATAATGGTGTTAACTTAGGATATAATGCCTCATTTTGGGTTGCTTCTAGGTGGCATGAGCAGACCCAAATGCCCACCAAATTGGGCTAGTTAATTTGCAAGGGATAAGACCAAATTGATCTCCCAAGGAGCTAGGGTTTTCACACATACTCATATGCTTACCGAAAATCCTGATTGGATCGAAAATTTCAATCAACCTTATCAAAAGAGTCCTTGGCCAATTTTCATATATATGTGACCCATTGAGTTTCATATCTAGCCAACAGTAGGTCTGGGTGCAAGTTGACCAAATTTGATTAGATTTCAATCTAACTGATTTAGGTCCAATCGAGCTAACTCGAGTTTAAAAATTAGAATTCTTTCTAATTGACGATCGAATTAAACTCTTTAATTCGATCAAATCTACAATTTAAGATTAATATCTAGCAATGTATTATGACTACCCAGAAGATATAAAAAATGGTAAAAATATCAAATACACCCTTTAGTCGCAAGTTATCATGTAATTCAATCTTTCGATCATCCCTGCATCCTGAATATATTCATGAGTATGGAATTATGTCAAACTCAAATATATATTCATTTTGATTCTCAATTAATCAATGATGACTCTGATGATGAAGTATTGAAACTCTTTCTAATCTCCTTCCTGCTTTTGGCCAAAATATTTTTTTTGAGTCATTTAGGGTTGAGAATACACAGGATGCGATCTCTTTTTACTAAGAGTGATCGATTCTATGTTGACTTACTCATAACCTTCATACATACTCGATCATATCCAGAACATCCTGTATATATCTTAATGCCATACTTAGGTATGAACCAAAATATGAGTTCATGTGCAAAAGATTCCATGGTGAACTCAGATCTAAAGATCACCTGCATAACTCTCACTTAGAGAATCATCTTTGACATGCAAGTAAGGCTTCTATAAGATGTTTTCTTTTATCGAGTCAATTCAGTGGACTCATTTTTAAATGAGCACCCACATTCTTATATTAGTGTCTTATACACAAGTGGCTACTGAGATCTGCCACCCTCTCCATCAAACATATATAGGATGTGTCAGTTTATCTGAAACATTGATCCCTGACCCAATGCTACTAAGATTAGAGTTTTAGAATTTTTGGTCTCACTAGCATGACTCATTCATATCTCCTAAAATCATTGCCCTAATCTTTGAGGTTCATTGTAATCTTAGACATAATAAGATGCAGCTAAAATGATGAATCAATGCTTTATTTTATTATTAAATAATAAATATCATTACATGAGTTAAAAAATTATAAAGAAAAATTTCATCGCAACACACTTGTGATTGGCTTATAGGGCACTCTTCTTTCAATCTCCCACTAGTACTAAAACCAATTACTTTTGTATTTCAATCCCATACAATCAAGATAGCAATCAAACAGCTGCTATGATATGGCCTTAGTGAATGGGTCTGCTATATTATTCTTTGTGTCAACTCATTCAAGGACAACATCTTGTCTCTCTGCAACATCTCGAACGAGGTGGAAGCGTCTGAGGATGTGCTTGGATCTTTGATGAGACCAAGTTCCTTAGCTTGAATAACGGCCTCAATGTTATCACAATAGAGTGGCACCGGTCTTTCAATTTCAGGAACAACTCCTAATTCCATGATGAACTTCTTCATTCAGACAGCTTCTTTAGTAGCTTTACTAGCAGCAATGTACTCTGTCTCAATGGTTAAGTCAACTACTGTTTGCTGCTTGGAACTCTTCTAACTCACTGTCCCACCACTTAGGATGAACACGTACCCTGAAATTGACTTGCTATCATCCAAATCAAATTGAAAACTAAAATCTATATATCTCTTTAGTTTCAACTCTGATCCTCCTCCATATATGAGAAAAACATCTTTAGTCTTTCTTAGGTATTTTAGAATATTTTGCATAGCTTTTCAATGATCCTCTCCTGGATCAGCTTGAAATCTGCTCGCTACACCTAAAGCATAAGTTACATCAGGCCTAGCACATAGCATGACATACATAATTGATCCCACAGCAGAAGCATAAGGGATTTCGTACATCCTCTTTCTCTCCTCTGGTGTCTTAGAACACATTTTCTTAGAGAGACGTATACCATGACTTGCAGGCAGGTAACCTTTCTTACTTGCCTCCATATTATCTCTTTAATATGAAATCTATGTACCGTGACTGGGATAAGCTAAATATTTTATTAGATCTATCTCTATTGATCTTTATACCCTGTATATAGGATGCTTCACCTATGTCTTTCATGAAAAACTTATTTGATAACTAAGCCTTGATCGATTATATCATTGGGATATCATTCCCAATGAGTAGTATGTCATCGACATTCAGCACTAAGAAGACAATAGTACTCCCACTTATCTTCTTATATATACATGATTCATTTTCATTTTTGATAAAGTTAAACTTTTTGACTGTCATATCAAATTGAATGTTCCAACTCCTTGAAGCTTGCTTCAATCCATAGATGGATCTCTTTAGCTTGCATACTTGATTTGCCCTCTCACTTGAGACAAATCTCTCTGGCTGAGTCATATAGATCTCTTCTTCAATATTACTATTCAGAAAAGCGGTCTTGACATCCATCTGTCAGATCTCATAGTCATAGTATGCCACTATAGTAAGTAAAATCTGGATAGACTTGAACATAGCCACTGGTGAGAAGGTTTCATTATAGTCAATTCTTTGTCTTTGTCTGAAACCCTTCACCACCAACCTAGCTTTGTAAGTTTCTACTTGGCCATCTGCTTTAATCTTCTTTTTGAAAACCCACTTAAAATCTTATTGGGGTCACACCCTCAGGTGCATCAACCAAGGTCTACATTTAGTTGGTGTACATCGAATCCATCTTAGATTTTATGGCTTTCAATCATCTGTTAGAGTCTCTACTCACGACAGCTTTCAAATAGATCAGTGGATCATCATTCTGAATGATATTGATCAAATTATCATTCTCAATGATAAAACCATATCTCAAAGGTACTTGACACATTCTATTTGACCTTCAAAGAGAAAGTGTGTATTGTGGATGTACCTCATCCCTGGGTACTTCTGATTGAGGATCTTCTTGTAGTTCAACCATAGATATTTTTCGATTTGTTTGTACATTTTGAACTTTCATAAGTTCAATATTCCTCCCACTGCCTCCTTCTTGGATGAATTTATTTTCTAAGAAAATAGCGTGCCTACTAACAAATACCTTTTGTTTAGTAGGATGATAGAAGTAGTATTCATAGTTTCCTTAGGATACCCTACAAACCTACACTTATCTTATCTAGCACTAAGTTTATGTCCAAAAATATTTTTGACATAAGCAGGACAACTCCAAATCTTAAGATGTTTAAGATTAGGCTTCTTTTCCTTTCATATCTCATATGGTGTGCTTACAATAGACTTTGAAGGCACTCTGTTTAATATGTATACAACAATCTCTAGGGCATATCCCCAGAAAGATATTGGGAGATCAGTGAAGCACATTAGGGACCGCACCATATCCATCAAAGTGCGATTCCTCCTTTCTGCCACACCATTTAATTGGAGTATATAAGGAGGGTTCCATTCAAAGAGAATACCTTTAAGTTAAGATGATAAAGAAATTCATTGGATAAGTATTCTCCTTCTCGATTAGATCAAAGAATCGTGATACTTTTTTCAGTTTGTTTCTCGACTATACTTTGATACTCCTTGAACTTATCAAAGGCTTCGAATTTATGTTTCATAAAATACACATATCCGAACCTTGATAGATCATCTGTAAAAGTGATAAAATAGGAGTACCCTCCTCTGACCTAAGTTGTCATTGGTCCACATATATCTATATGTACTAGGGCTAACAACTCATTTGTCCTCTCTCTATGTCCAGAGAATGGAGTCTTGGTCATCTTACCTATGAGACAAGATTCACAAGTTTCCAATGATTCATAATCATAGGGGTCAAAAAATTTTTCTTTATATAACTTGTTTATCCTTGACTCATTAATATGACCAAAACGGCAGTGCTAGAGATATGTGATATTCACATCTTCTCTTTTTCTTTTCATATTTCTTTCAATATAAAAAATATTTTCATTGAGTACAAGAATTAAAAGATTGTTGTCAATATAACCACTGCCATAAAATTTATTCGAAAAAAAAATGGAGCATCCATTTTCCATTAGCCTTATTTTATAACCTTGTTTTAATAACAAAGGTATAGAAATAAGGTATAGAAATAATATTTCTAATGATCTTTGGTATGTAATAACAATCTTTCAATTCTAAAGCTTTGCTCGAAGGTAAATCAAGCATACAGGTTCTCACAGTCTCTGCACTAATGGACTCTCCACTTACGCCATAAAGCTTAAGGTCGCCTCTTTTCAGACCTTTGATATTCTATAGTCCCTGTAATGAATTACAAATATGCGATCCATAGGTGGAATCTAATACCCAAGTATCAGAGTCTGAGCCACTCAATGAAAAATAGATCTGTATTATATACACAGCTTTTGGTGCTATACTTGCATCCTACTTCAATCTTGTAAGATAATTCTTGCAATTATTCTCCCAATACCAAATTTGCCACAAATAATATCCATGTGGACTTCTTTTGCCTTCTTAATATTATTGACCATTCTAGAGTCAAGAATATCCAGAACATCGGAGTTTATCTCTGATATAAACTTAATTTACAAGTTCCTCAATCAATTCACATACTTAGAATCGGTCAACATATTTTTATTTATAGTATTATGCAGTGAAAATAAAAAAGTCATAATACAGATTTAAATCTATATAAATAAAGAACAATAATATAAGTAGACCACTTATGTACGATATGCATTTAACTAGTTATGTCTCTCACTATTTTATCAGATACCATAGCCCTCTACTATGGTAAATGACAAATCCTAATGTAGTTTCTTAATGGGGTTGAGATCCTAATCTCTCAATGAAGCCTTATGAATATCACAACAAAGGTAGAAAAACCTATCCAATTGTATCTCATTTAATTCTCAACATAATCCTTGCCTCTAAAAATACTCATAGCCTCGTGGATATCACAACAAACTATAGTATTTTGTATTAAATCAGATCCTTTATTTTCGTACAGCCATATCTAAAAAATGTTGTCCTTGTTGATATCACAATAAAACAACATATCCAAATATACCATAAAGCATATAAAATACACCAAGATAAACCCACATCAATCTCCATAGCAAACCTTATCGATATCACAATAAACCTAGCATGATTTTTGATAGGATATTGACAAGGCATGAAGAAAATCATATGTAGTGTTTAAAACTCTGAGCAACCTTTATTCAAGATTTGAACTAATCTAATCAGTCAAAAAAGTGTTAAGATTGGTGGGGGTCCCTCCATTGCTTTTCTTAGACACCAATAAATTGGCTAGACCAACAAACGGAATCAATTAAAGAACCACTATACTTAAAATACTTCTTAGACACTAAATAATTAATTGATTCAAAAAATTAGTCAGCTACTAGTTTATAACACTACAATTTAATATGATTTTTATGAGGACTTTAATGGTCTCATGCACATCTTAATTCAATCAATCATAATGATGCACTATTATAGTTATATCTTTATAAACAAAACAACTAATCTTGACATCTAATCATATCTCTAAGATATGAAATCATAATCATACAATATGATTATAACAAAACATCTTAAGTATATCATATATATAAAGTTCTAATAAGATGTATGAAAATAAAATACTCTTTTCGCGGTTCTTTTTCTTGAGATATCACAATGGCACCCCTACACACCATAAGAGTACCCCATGGAATGTGAAGAGAGGGTCTTTAAACTCTACTTGCTCTTATGATCGGATGGCCTGGTGATGAATCCCAATTCAAGTACTAGGCTACTAAAAAAAACTCTATATATACATTATGTATTTAACTAAAACATATCTCTAAGACATACTAGGATTTGGATGTTCAATTGGGTTCAACCATTGATCTGACTTGAACCAAACTAAAAACCCATGCTTGATCACAATCAAGATAATATTTTAACTTTTGATTATATAGATCAAGGTTGGCTCTGATACCACTATTGGGTTTCGATGGTGCAGCGGAAGGGTTAAGTGTTTAAAATTTTCATTTAAAATATCTGATGCTCCGAAAACCCTAATGTCTAGAAATTATTAACTATATCAATCAAAATATAATTAATATAAAACTGAATAAGAAGAATACCTGTAGCACTAATCTAATTTCTATGAGGCATCCTAGTGTCCCCCCTCTAACGATGATCCACACGAAAATTAGACCAAAAATAGAGCTCCTTCTTCACTTTGCTTCCAGAGTTCTAGCTCCTGGAACTTGACTAGCCCTGTAATAGTAAGGTTTCTCCAAGAATCTGACTCCACACTCTTAGAACCGCCTCTGGACTTTTGAATCCCCTTCTTTAGGACCTTTCCAACCCCTTTTTGGACCGGATAAGGTTTTGTCTAAAATCCTAAAACCTTATCCTGAAACTAAGATAGGTAGTAAGAAAGAAGGGAGAGCAACGGAGATAAAATTGGAAAGCTTTCTGAATTACGTCGGACACCAAGTGCCTAGGCCTTTTTATAGCCATCAGAGGGGTGCCAAAAAAGAGGAACATACCTCATCCAAGAGGCCTATCTGATTTAATTATCAGAGATAAGAATTTCTTCTAGCAAAGGACTCTTATCAATGATACATCGATCATCACACCCACCTACATGCGCGACCAGAGAAGGGATGTTTTTGCATCCATTCTCAAATAAAAAAAATCCTAAATTTTCTATGTGGATAGGGGATTCAAATTTGATTCTAGAACACCTAATAAAGAAGAAAAAAATCCCTCAAAAAGAAGTGTTCTCGCATCCCTTCATGCAAAGGCTGGTCACCGCATGCGTGCATGAGAGGAGAAGCTTATGGCATCCATTTGGCCCTCTGATAAATCTGAAAAAAATTCTAGATAAATCATCCTAAAAGCCCTGATTAAAAGTAGAACATTATCTGATAGGTGGTGTTCCATTTTAATCGAGTTTGATCTATAGAAGGACTCTTTGAAACATGGAGAGATGTGATCTTCAACACATGCGCAAGAGATCCTTCTTCTTTCCAATTTTTCTTTGCCCCATAATTTCCAAAAAAATTCTATCTCATTCTTTGAGATGTGCATTAGAGGATGGAGGGTGATATGGGCTGCCACATATGTCTGAATCCCAAGCCAAAAGGACTCTTCCTTCTACTCACACCAACACGTGCATGCAAGCCTTATTTTTGTGCCAAGAGTCCTCATGCAAGAATACTCTTCAATAATGGTGTTGACTTACGATATGATGCCTCATTTTGGGTTGTTTTCAGGTGGCATGACTAGACCCAAATGCTCACCAAATTGGGCTAGCTAATTTACAAGGAATAAGACCAAATTGATCTCCCAAGGAGCTTGGGTTTCCACATGTGCTAGCATGCTTATCGGGAACCCTGATTGGATCTAAAATTTCAATCAATCTTATCAAAAGGGTCCTTGGCTAATTTTTATATGTGTGTGATCTATTGGATTTCACATCTAGCTAATAATAGGTCCGGATGCAAGTTGATCGAATTTGATTAGATTTTAATCTAACCGATTTAGATCCAATCGAGCTAACCTGAGTTCAAAAATTAGAATCTTTTCTAATTGATGATCGAATTAAACTCTTTAATTTGATCAAACCTATAAGTTAAGATTAACATCTATCAACGTATTATGTATACCCATCTTCGATTTGTGATCATCAAATTCTTTGATTCCCAGAGCTTTAGTAAATGGGTAGGTCAGGTTCTCCTTTCCATCGATCTTCTGAAGGTCGACATCACCTCGATCCACGATCTCCCAGATAAGGTGATAAAGACACATAATATGTTTGCTGTGCTGATGAGATTTTCGCTCCTTGGCTTGAGCAATGGCTCCAGTATTATCACAGTATAATAAGACAGGGTCATCAACGAAGGGTGCCATTTCAAGCTCGTTGATGAACTTTTGCAACCATACAGCTTCCTTCGCAGCATCAGATGCCGCAATATACTCTGCTTCACAAACAAAGTCTACCACAATATTCTGCTTGAAACTTTTTCAGTAGATTACTCCACTATTTAGGGTAAAAATATAATCCGACACACTCTTACTATCATCATGGTCTGACTGAAAGCTGGAGTCGGTGAACCCCACAAGTTTCAAGTCAGTTTCACCATACACAAGCCACTGGTCCTTAGTATTTCTTAAATACTGAAGAAAGATCTTTACGACTTTTTAGTGGTTTTCTCCTAGATCAGACTAGTATCTATTCACTAGCCTTAATGAGTATGCCACGTCAGATCTCGTACATGTCATGACATATATAATAGAATCCACTGCTGAAGTATATGAAAGTCTACTCATACGTTCTCTCTCTTGAGAAGTTGTCAGATAATCTCTTTTCGAAAGAAAATTTTCTTGACCTATCGAAAGATAGTCTTTATTGAAATTCTTCACACTAAACCGTTTCAGCATAATATCTATGTATGTAGATTGGGAGAGTCTGAGCAGCCTCTTAGATCTATCCCTATAGATCTTTATCCCTAAGATGTATAGGTTGCTTCTCCCAGATCCTTCATGGAGAATTGTGATGACGGTCATACTTTTATTCCCTGTAATGTAGGGATATCATTTCTGATTAAGAGAATATCATCCACATACAACATAAGAAATACAATTATTAAACTATTTGCCCACTTATATATATGCACGGTTCCTCTCCATTCCTAACGAAGCCATATATTCTGATCACCTTATCAAAATGTATGTTCCAACTCCGAGATACTTTTTTCCATCCATAAATGGATCTCTGAAGCTTGCACACCTTGGACTCATCTGTGGATATGAACCCTTCAGATTGTATCATATACACCTCTTCGTTCAACTCTCTATTTAAAAAAGATGTCTTCACATCCATTTGCCAAACTCCATAGTCCAGATATACTGCTATCGCAAGCATGTTCCGAATGGATTAGAGCATTGCCACAGGAGAAAATATCTCACCATAGTCAATACCATAACACTGACGATAACTCTTTGCAACCAAACGGGCTTTATAGGTCTCCACCTTTCCGTCTGCGCCCCTCTTCCTCTTGAAAACCCACTTACACCCTATAGGCTTTACCCCTTCAGGTGGGTCAACTAATGTCCATACATCGTTGACCTTCATGGACTCCATTTCGGATCTTATAGCTTCAAACTATTTATCAGAGTCAGATCTCTACATTGCATCCATATAGGTGATCGGATCCTCATCATTCTCATCAAGTTCGATAGGATCTCCATCCCAGATCAAGAAACTTAAGTATCTATCTGGCTGACGCGATACTCTACCGGATCACCTTAAGGATGTTTGTTCATTGGGCTCCAGGTTTGATCTCATCAAATTCGGTTTAAATTCAATCATTGGTGTCGGTTCTTCTACTTATCGAACTTCGTCAAGCTCGATTTTAGAGGCACTTATTCCTTCACTAAGAAATTTTTTTTCTAAAAAATGTGCCTTACTGCTGACAAACACCTTTTGTTCAGCAGGCAGGTAAAAGTAATATCTCCTCATTTTTTTGGGGTACCCTACGAAATTACACTTATTAGACTTAAGACTAAGCTTGTCAGTTTGTAATCGTTTAACATAAGCTGGACACCCCCAGACCCTAAAGTAAGAGAGATTCGGCCTACGTCCTGACCATATCTCATATGGTGTCTTACTAACTGACTTGCTCAAAATATTATTGAGCACAAGACAGGCTGTTTTAAGTGTATATCCCCAAAAAAAGATTACTAGAGTTGCAAACCCCAACATAGATCGAACCATGTCCAACAAAGTTTGATTTCTCCTTTCTGAGACACCATTATGCTGTGGTATCCCTGGAGAGCTCCATTAGGAGAGAATCCCATTCTCTCCTAGATATATCAAAAATTCACTGAAAAGATATTCACCTCCTCGGTCAGACCGAAGAATTTTAATACTTTTTTCAGTTTATTTCTCTACTTCATTATGGAACTATTTGAACATTTTAAATGATTCAGACTTATATATTTCATCAAGTAGACATACCCATATCTAGATAGATCATCTGTGAACATGATGAAGTAGATATACCCTCCTCTGGCACATGTGCTCATAGGTCTACATACATCGGTATGTATCAGACCCAGCACATCATTAACTTGCTCATTTTTTTCAGTAAAAGGTGATTTGGTCATCTTTCCAAGCAAACAAAACTCACAGGTAGGTAACGATTCATAATCGTGTTTATCAAGAATTCTTTCTTGAGCCAATCTGTTTATCCTATTCTTGTTGATATGACTTAGCCTACAATGCCAAAGGTAGGCATCTATGACATCATCTATTCTAGGGCATTTATTTGAAATGTATGTTACATTAGGTCTAGATACAATATAGATATCATTATTCAATTGTCCACGTAAAATTGTAACAACATTCAAAATGATATCACAAAAATTTTTCTTTATTGATATTTCATAATTTGAATTGGCCAAAAGGCCTACAAAAATAATATTTAAAAAAAACTAGGATAGTAATGACACTCATTAAGAACAATATACTGAGACTCGAATACAAGCTTGATGATTCCTAAAACTAGAACTGAAACTGATCTTCCATCTTCAACATTCAGGAATCTCTCACCTTCTCCAAATCTCCTAGTGACCTGAAGACCCTACAACGAATTGTAAATATAAATAGAGCTTCCAATATCTAATACCCAGGTCATTGTATCTATAAGAGAGAAGTTATAAGGTGTTATCACATAAGTACCTTGTCCAGCAACTGATTGCTTCTTCTTCTTTGACCTGTTTGGGTCAAGGAAAGCGATATATTGAGGATAATTTCTCTTCCAGTGACTCTGCTTCTTGCAAAAGAAACACTCTGCCTGACTTTGATTAGCCTTGAACTTGGGTTTCGGGACTGACTCCCAGCACCAGGCACCTTCTTATTCTTCTTCTTTTTTCCTTTCTTAAAGGGACGATGACTACCTGAAGAAGATCCTCCCACTAGATTCACTGTCTTCTTGTAGAGTTGGTGATCTTTCTCAAAACTCTGTAGCAACCCCAATAGACCATGGTAGTTGACTACAGACTTCGTCATTCTGAAATGATGGAGAAACGGCAGGTAGGACTTGGGAAGAGAGTTCAGGTTCGCATCTTTCTCCAGCTGTTCGTGCAAAGGGAAGCCGAGTTTGCTCAATTTTTCAATCTGCTCAATCATGTACAATATATGATCAGTAACAGATGCACCCTCCCTCATCCAGATATTGAAAACGATGCAACTAGTCTTGTGCCACTCAACATTGTCAAGAGTACCAAAGAAATCCCTCAACACTTGAAGCATTTTCTCTGACTAAGCTTCTTCAAACTTTTAGCTAAACTCGTCGTTCATGGAGGCCTGCATGATGCAATGAACCATAGTGCAGTCGTTGAGCCACTTCAAATAAGTATCTCAGATTGCTCCTCAGGTGTTAGGAGCAAGCTCCTCGGATGTCGGATCCATTATCACATAAAAGATCCGCTCGTGCTCCAGGATAATCTTTAATTTTTGATACTAATTATCAAAATTCGGTCTGGTAAGCTTCTCACTGTCCAACAGTGATCGAAATGAAAAGTTTGAGGCCATATCTGCAAACACAAAGAAAAAACAAAGCCTAATTAGTATATGAATTTATTAATCCTAAAGATTTGGATGTTAGTCTAAAGGTCCTCCCACTATTTTATACGAATTGGTAGCCTCTACCTCCAATTCGAGAAATTACTTTAATTTTTTAGTGGGTACTAGAATCCACACAGACTATATATAGGCTCGAGGATGGCTCGATCAATCCATATGCACCTATGGGTAGGTTCTCAACCAATTATTTCTCCAAATAACTTTTGGTATTTAATTTAGCCCTAGATTTCATTTCAGTAGACGATGGGCCTCCACTGAAAGTTTCAGTTAGGTCAAACTATTAACATGAACCTACTCAGTAACTCAACCTAATGAGTGATTAGGCTCGAGGATGGCTCGATCAACCCAACCATCATCAAATAGTTTATCAGAGTCATCATATGATGAATGATAATTCCATCATTCAGAGAGAACATCAAACGGATGGCGCCTACAATATCAATCAGAAATAATAGACCTATTATCACTCATCTTAATAGGAGGTTATGATCTAGTTATCACCATAACCAATTCATTTTAAGGACCTAATAATTTAGAGGATTTAATCAATTTAAAGAAGAGAGAAGAGAAGAAAAGATCAATCAATAGACGATAATCCTCCCACTGACTTCACCAAATCACTGAATCGGATTAGGTCATGCTGATTGAACTAGAACCTAGATCAGCTATACTGATCAACCTTAATGGCATGGGCAAATCACTTAGCGATCTAATCAAAATCTAGTTCACCAAATTGGTCAGATAAGTAAGATCGGTGAGAGGGTCTGCTAAGCTTACTTTAGACACTATCGAAATGGTCAGATAAGCCACTCTCAATTAAAAACCACTGGTTGAAATGCCAAACTTATCTTAGACAACAATTTGTTAACTAGTTTCGATTTGACCAACCTAATAGTTCGGGTTCAACCACTGAGCCACAATCAAGATTCATTTGGTCTAATCAAAGACATGGATTTGACCACCTATAACTATTGTACTAGAAAAATTCTGATTAATCTAATTCAATATTTGGTTAGACCTAATCAATTTTTCTACATGGTCAATCAATTTTTTGATTATAACCTTAAGTCTAACCCAATTAAAGAGAAGGACCTAATTTCAGCTAACCCATGCCCCATATTTTATGCAATGTCATTAAATTTAAATCATAATTCTAGATCCAATCAGCTTGATACTCAATTCTCAATTAAGTTTTGCATCAATATGGTTAAGGTTTTGAAAATAATTTTCTATGTAAACTTTTTACATCAAGTCATAAAATATTTTAGACCAAATCTAAATTTTTTATAATTTTAGATCAAAATAATTTTGACTAAACAAGATTAGATGTGACAAACTATCTTCGCAACTTGCATCACATACAACAACACCTAGGGTTTCAGGATCTAGCATTTTGCAAGAAAGTAAGTTTTCTCTTTTCACTTTCTTTTTCATGAGACCTCATAGTGGCACCCCTACATGCCATGAAGAGCACCCCATTGAATAGGAGGAGAGGGTCATGAAACCCTATTTGCTCTTATGACCGAATGGCCTGGTGATTACCCAATCTGAGTATTTTGCTACTCAGAACATCTAATCTAAATAAATAATAATAAGATCTGAAAATAAACTAATTTAGATCTAATCTAAATCATAAATAATCAGATCTAATAACAAAAAATTAGATCTAAAGTCATATTAATTTATATCAAAACAACCTGGCTCTGATACCAGTTGAAAAAAAATTTACAGTAGTGCAGTACATGCAATTAAAAATTTTATGCAGTGAAAATAATAGATTAAATAATTTAATCCTAATCACATGTATAAGATCTCATCTTAGACTATCACATCAAAATTATTGATATAAAAAAATATGTACTTTAGATCTAAAAATAAAAATCATATCAATCTCATCGATGCTGAAATTCTAGATCTAACTATTAGATCTACCATAGGAATCAAAATAAATTAGAAATCACTACCAAACAAATTTTGATCTTGATCTCCTCTGATCTAATGATTAGAGAGGGTATTCCTCAGGTCACTCATAGTCACACGAAGTCGTCTAATCTTTATAAAAAAATCCATGCGAAGACTGGCATAGATCAGGAGCTCGAAGATACTAGTCTGTGAACAACTTCGACAGCTAATCTCTTCCTTCTTCTACAAGCACCTTGGATACTTCAAAGTGATAGTAGATCTAAAGGAGGAAGAGATGAGGATGAGAAGAAGCTCTAGAAATAAAAAATCTACAAGGGTATTGATCATGGGATGTCCAAGAGAGGGGTCCCCTTTTTATAGACTAAGAATTTAGACTTTCCAAGAAAAGATGCCATGAATCAATGCCAAAACCCCTTTTTAGCAACCCCAAAAATTCTAAAAAAATTATTAGAATATGGAAAAGAAATCTAAAGTCTTACACACCAAAGTATTCCTTAATAAAAATATTAAAAAAAATAATATGGCTCCAACAATATACCATATACGAAAAATCTCTTTCTTAGTCTGCATCTTTTCTCTAATTCAGATCGTATTCAAATTAGGCAAGAGATAATATTATGACTCATCAGCTATAGCTGACCATCCTTATTGGATCCTTTCTCATGATGCCAAAAATCACAATCCAAATTTAATTAGACGTGGAGAAATTGGCGTGGATGCAGATGTGGTGCAAAAGATAAGGATAGAATCCTAGTCTGACTTGGACTCTTCATTTCTAATTCAATTCTAATCCAAATCAAATTTAGATTAAAACCACCGATAGAAATGAATCTAATCTAATTAAGAATCTAAATATCTTATCAAATTTCTAATTCAATTAGGAATTAGCCGAGTCCAAACACTAATCAAATCAGGATCAAATTTCTCTTATAATCAGGTTTGATCATATCAATCCCAATTTGAGTCGAACTGAATCTAATTCAATTAGACTTGTTCCAAAGCTCTTTACTCAATCAAATTGAGTCAATTAGTAATCTAATTACTAATTAATTCTTCATAAATGGAAGAATCTCAATCCCAGTGGGACTCTCCCATAGAGTCCTAGTCCAAGTAGGACTCTTCACCAAAGTCACAATCCAATTGGACTTTTCAACCATCAGATCTGACCAAATCTTCTAATACGTGTGACCCCATAGGTTCGAATCTAAGCTGATAGCATAGGAATAACTTTCTATACCAATCAATGTAACTATCTAGCAATGATGATCCGACGACCGGATGGATCGAAGTGTTGCAAAGCAACCTTCTAGAACCTACTGAAGTATGGTTACCGTATAATTCATTCTTTTGACCCAAATGCTCAAGGTGACTTAGGATTTAACTTTCAACCCTAATTAAGTCGACCACATTATATTTCAATCTTAAATCCATCTCATGGATTATCCTAGTCAAAATTTTGCTAAATTAAAATACACTGATGCATATCTCCTACCAATTCAAAGGGGTCAATTCCATCTTGACTCACATACCGACTTGATAAGTACTTGACTGCACCTAGTATCCTTCCATCACTAAGTTAAAAACTCAGATAGTCTGGTACTAAAGTACAATGAGTTGTTTATAAGTCATCATGGTGGTCTCAGGTCGGAGGGATACTTATACCCATACCCTTCACAAGCTACTCTTGATAGCAGAGTGCTCGATACATGATCACATTCAATGCGAATGTACTCTTACATTCTATCTGCATGCCATAACAGTTCTCCATACTCATTGGTTAAGAGGACAACCAACTCATATGGCACACAATGACCTACATTTGACATCGCTATCGTCCTAGTAATAGCGTATCATTTGATCGCAAATAATTTTAAGGACTTAACGATAAATTCTCCTTTGTCGATTAATATATATAGTCCTAAAGACTTCATTACAACACAGGAGTTCAAAGATGGTCAATTTGTAATGAAAATACCAAATAATTTTTATTAATAAAAATTCATATACAGTTTACAAGATGAGCACAATTGTCTAGTAATTAGCTTTAGGATATATTTTTCAACAAACAGAATACTCAGCAAGTGAATTACTTGTTCAGTGACAATGTACCCCTACATCTCACCTGTATGCCATACCAGTGTCACCATACTCCTTGGTTAAGAGGCGGACAACCAACTCATATAGCATACAATGACCTCCACTCAATAAACATCATCGTCCTATAATAACGTATCATTTAGTCACAAACATGTTTAAGAACTATACAATAAATTCTTTCTTTATCGCATACTAGCATAGTTCTAAGGACTTCATCACGGTATAAGAGTTCAAGGAAGATGCAACTTTGTGATGAAAAATATAAGAATAATTTTTATTTAATAATCAATAATTCATATACAAAGATGAACTCAATCATCATATGATTGATTTTAGGATACAATTTCCAACAAAAATCCTGCTTACTCTTGTGATCGGATGGCCTGGTGATTACTCAATTCGAGTACTTTGCTGCTCAAAACATCTAATCTAAACAAATAATAATCAAATCTGAAAATAAATATATTTAGATCTAATCTAAATCATAAATAATCAGATCTAAAAATAAAAAATCAGATCTAAAGGCATAATAATTCGTATCAAAACAACCATGGCTCTGATACCAATTGAAAAAAATATAGATAGTGCTATGCATGCAATTTTAAAATTTTTATGTAGTGAAAGAATAAAATTAAATTATTTAATCTAAATTATATACATAAGATCTAATCTAGACTACTATATCATAAAAAAAATATATAAAATATGATACACTTTAGATCTGAAAATAAAAACATATATCGATCTCATCGATGCTGAAATCCTAGATCTAACTATTAGATCTAATGGTATGATCAAAATAAGTTAGAGATGATTACTAAACCAATTATATTTTGATCTTTTCAGGTCACTCATAGCCACACAAAGTCATCTGGCCTCTACAGAAAAATTCACATGAAGACTGGTGTAGATCAGGGGCTTGAACGTACTAGCCTGCAAGCAACTTCAATGGCTAATCTCTTTCTTTTTCTTCAAGTACCTTGGATACTCCAAAGTAAGAGAGATCTGGAGGAGGAAGAGAGGAGGAGGAGAAGAGCTCTGGAAAATCATAAAACAGCAAGAGAATTGATCATGGAACGTCCAAGAGAGAGAAGCCCTTTTTATAGACTAGGAATTAGGGTTTTTCCAAGGAAGGCCACCAATAGTCCATGCCAAAAGCCAATACCACCTTTTGGCATCCCAAAAAATTCTAAAAAAATTATCAAGATATGGAGAAAGATTTTAAAGTCTCACACACCAAAGTATTCTCCAAGAAAATAAAAAAAAAAATATGGCACCAACAATATTCCATATATGAAAAAAAAATTTCCTACTTTACATCTTATTTCTAATTCGGATCGCATTCAAATTAGGTAGGAGATAAGATTATGACTCATCAAATATTATTACCCACTCTTATTAGACCCTCTATCATGATGACAAAAATCATAACCCAAATCTAATTAGGCATGGAGAAATTGGCAAGAGTCCAAGTGTGGTGCAAAGAGATAAGGATAGAGTTCTAGTTGACAAGGACTCTTCATTTATAATTCAATTCTAATCCAAATCAAATTTGAATTAAATCTACTGATAGAAATGAACCTAATTCTATTAGAAATTTAAATATCTCATCAAATTTTTAACTCAGTTAGGAATTAGTCGAGTCCAAACCCTGATTGAATCAGGATCAGATTTTTTTTGTAATCAGGATTGATCATAGCAAACCCAATCTGAGTCGAACTGAATCTCATTCAATTAGACTTGATCTAAAGCTCTTTGTTCAATCAAATTGAGTCAATTAATAATCTAATTATTAATTAATTTTTCATAAATAGTAGAGTCTCAATCCCAGTGGGATTCTTTCATAGAGTCTAGCCCGAGTAGGACTCTTCACCAGAGTCCAATCCAATTGGACTCTTCAGCCATTAGATCTGACCAAATATTCTAATGCGTATGACCCCATAGGTTCGAACCTAATCCGATAGCATAGGAATAATTTTCTATACCAATCGATATAACCATCTAGCAATGGTGACCTGAGATCGGATAGGTCGAAGTATTGCAAAGAAACCTTCTAGAACCTACTGGCGTATGGTTACCATATAATTTATTTCTTTGACCGAAATACTCAAGATGATATAGGGTTTAACTGTCAACCCTAATTAAGTCATCCACATTGTATTTCAACCTTTCAAATCCATCACATGGATTATCCTGACCGAGGTTTTACTAAATTGAAATACACTGATGCATATCTCCTACTAATTCAGAGAGGTCAATTTCATCGTGACTCACACACCGATTTGTTAAGTACTTGACTGCACTCAATATCCTTCTGTCACTAAATTAAAAACTCAGATGGTTCAGCACTAAAATACAGTAAGTTGCTTACAAGTCATCGTGGTGGTGGTCTCAGGTCTGAGAGACACTTATACCTATATTCTTCTTGAGCTATTTTTGATAGCATAGTGCACGACACATAATCACATTCGATGCAAATATACTTTTACATTCCATCTGCATGCTATAACAGGGTCTCCACACTCTTTGATTAAGAGGACAACCAACTCATATGGCACACAACAACCTACACTTGATATCGCTATCGTCCCTGTAATAGCATATCGTTTGGTCACGAATATTTTTAAAGACTTAATGACAAATCCTCTTTTATCGATTAATTATAGTTCCAAGGACTTCATTACAACACAAGAGTTCAAAGATGGATAATTTATAATAAAAAATATCAAATAACTTTTATTAATGTAAATTCATATATATTTACAAGAATGAACACAATCATCTAACGATTGACTTTGGGACACATTAACAATTATGAAGAAATCTTTTCACCCGTAGTCATGCTCAAGTCTATTCGGATCATGCTTGCTATTATTGCATACCATGACTATGAGACCTGATAGATGGATGTCAAGACTACCTTCCTAAATGAAAATCTGGAAGAAGAAGTCTATATGACTCAACCAGAGGGATTTATCTCTAGTGGGAGAGCAAATCAAATATCCAAGCTAAAGAAATCCATTTATAGATTAAAACAAGCATCGAGAAGTTGGAACATCCATTTTGATGAGATAGTCAAATCGTTTGGCTTTATCAAAAATATAGATGAATCTTGTGTGTATAAAAAGACTAGTAGGAGTACTATTATCTTCTTGATCTTGTATGTGGATGACATACTACTCATTGGGAATGATATCCCTATATTACGATCGATCAAAATATGGCTATCACAAAAGTTTCTATGAAAGACTTGGGTGAAGCGTCCTATATACTTGGTATAAAGATCTATAAGGATAGATCGAAAAAGATGCTTGGCTGTCTCAATCAAGATACATAGATCTTACGTTGAAGAGGTTCAACATGGAGGAAAGTAAAAGAGGTTGCCCATGAGTCATGGTATATAACTCTCTAAGAAGATATCTCCTAAGACACCTAAAGAGAGAAATAGAATGAGTTCTATTTTTTATGCTTCGACTGTAGGATCGATTATGTATGCTACACTATGTACTAGGCCTGATGTGGCTTATGCTTTGGGCATAGTAAGTAAATTTTAGATATATCCAGAGGGGGATCATTAGAAAGCTGTGAAAAATATACTCAAGTATTTGAGAAGGACTATAGATATTTTTCTTATATATGGAGGATCTGATTTGAAACTAAAAGGTTGTACTGATTCTAGTTTTTCATCTGATCTAGATGATAATAAATCCATATCTAGGTATGTGTTCATCCTGTATAGTGGAGTAGCAAGTTGGAAGAGTTTCAAATAGCAAATTGTTGCTGACTCAATCACTAAGGTTGAGTACATTACTGCCTGGATGAAGAAGTTCATCTCAAAATTGGATATGGTTTCGAAAATTGAATAACCAATGCCTTTTTATTGTGACAATACTGGGACTGTTGCTTAAGTCAAGGAACCGAGATCTCATCATAAATCTAAGCACATCCTAAGGTGGTTCCACCTCCATCGGGAGATAGTTGACATGTATGAAAGGATCTCAGAGCTAATCCCAACAGACGTGTGGCTCGGTCTGCTCTTCACAGGGCTGAAGAGAACCGATCAGCCTATCTAGCATGGGAATCTAGTCTCTATGGCTTAGACCATGCCCAATAAGATTATGCAGTGGAACACGACACCAGGAACACCATGAAAAAAAAAAGAAATATGGGGAAGAGAATTTTTATTAAATAATCACTCATTTGATTACAATTGAAGCTCTCCCGGTCTCTCGATCTCTCACAGATACAAGAAGATCCCTCAATGATCTCTCTCTGATCTCTAACCCCACCCTTAAGGGTCCTTTTAAAGAGGAACAACCCCAAGTGACAAGTCCCTCACGAACTCAACTATCCATTTACAAGATAAGGATAAACTCTAGGTAGTTGTGAAATCCAAGCTCCCACAGGATTCTGCGCTATCAGTTAGAACTGCCAAGTTCATACCCCAAACATACTTGGATTACAATGAAACTTGATCCATTGGATTTGAAATGAAAAATGCTTCAAGATAGTACTATCCTTATTTTGAACTGCCTTCTATGCAATTTTCAAAATACTCATCAAAGCTGCACCCCCGAAACTGCCTAAAACCACATTCTATTATGGAGACGCATGGGAGATGCGTTTCTATTATGGAGACATGTGTACAGCTTGTTTCTTATCTTCTTGGGACTCATGCCACATTCCTCCATCAGTGGCATGCATCTCCATGTAGCCCAATCATTGAAATTAGGCCCATGCTTCGAGATAAGCCCGTAACACTGAATTAGCCTCATTGCAGTAGCTTCTCACCTGATAATGAACCAGCATGTATTCTCACCAATATATGTCTTGGAGCACGTGTCTATGACCCCATGCTCTTGGGTACTCCTTCTAAGTCTTGTACATATTTTTTTAGATGATTCTAGGGCTCAGATTTGGTCTCCAAGTTGCCCAAATCTCAAAAGAGCACGGTCAGACCTCGAACCCGTCCAGCGACCCGATCTGGTTTGTACCTTGATCCGTGCTCGGTCCATCTTCGATTCGAGGAGCCATGACATAATCAAAAAATATGATGTAATCATAGAGCGAGTTGACATCAAGAACAATATAGTAGATCCATTCACTAAGACCTTATCATTGTGGCTGTTTGACCGCCACCTAGATAGCATGGGCATCAAGTATAGGGATGATTGATTTTAGTGCATGTAGAAGATTGAAAGAATTATGCCCTACAAGCTAATTGTATATGGAGAGTATTTTTTTATATTTTATCTTCCAAACTCATGTACTTGATATTTTTAATTAATAAAATAAGTATTTTGATTCATTATATGCTGCATCTTATTATTGTTTTAAGATTATAATGAACCCTATAGGTCTAGGCAATTAATGTAGGACCATGATGAGATTACACCCCTTGATAGCTCTAATCTAAAATATTCTCAGTCATTAATTCATTGAATCAGAAATCAATAATACCGATAAGGCTGGCACATCCTATGTATGTCAGTGGTGAGGGTGGTTGATCTCACAACCACTTGTGCGGCAATACTAATACAAGGATGTGGGTGCTTATTAAAGAATGAGTTCACTGAATTGATCTACAAGAGAATATCTGATGGAGTCTTATTTACATGTCAGCTAGTTGTTCTCTAGTGGGAGTTGTGCAAGTGATCTTTTGACCTGAGATCATCATGGTACCTTGTATACATGAATCCATATTTTGGTTCACTTTCAAACTTGATTCTTTGATCCTTACGTGGGGTGTTTTAGATATGATGAAGTATGCATGGAGATTGTGAGTGGTCAATAAGGGATCGATCACTCCTAATAAGGGGAGCGAACATCCTATGTGATCTCATAGGTTGATGATTCTGAAAGTCTTTGGCCAAAGCTGAATGATAATTAGAAAGAAGTTTCTAATGTATCATCAACTGAATCATCACCTTCTGATCGAGATGCATTTAGATAAGTAATTGGACTTGATATGATTCCATGCCCATAGCTCATCTGGGATATTGTATGATTGAAGGATTGAATTGTACAGTAACACATCAAATTTCATCTCTTCCAGATAGTCATGACACATTGCTAAACGTCAATCTTGACTTGTTGACTCACAAAAATTAAAAAAATTTAATTTAAGAATTAATTAGAAAGAGTCCTAGTTAATTGGTGTAATTGGGCTAACCTAGTCTAATCGGGTTAGGGTTAGGTCAAGAGTCTGAGTTCACCACTGGCTAGATTTGGAACCCAATAGGTCACACACTTTGAGATTTGATCTTAACCTAATTTAATTAGAGTTTAATATAAATTTTGATGGTTAATTTGATATGCTAGCACATAGTATTCACCCAAGTTCCCAATTAGGTTAATTCAAATGAATTTAAGCTAGTCTTAACCTATTGTCTTTGATGTAATTAGATTAGATCCAATTTACTTGATTTATTTTCTTATCTTGAAGTGTTTCATATGGGAAAAGGGGTCCTCCATGCCATCAAGTCCACGCCACTTATTTATTTTCGCCCCATATTTATTGGCACCTAAGAGAAGGAAGAGTCCTTCTGCATTAAGGCACCTAACCACCTCCTGTTTATCCACTCATTTCTTATTTATCACATGCTAAATTAATCTAAAAAATTTATGGGGCAAAGAAGAGGAATCCTTCTGTATGAAAGTTCTTCTATGCCAATTAATTCATCGAAGATTTAATTCTCTGTGTAGGAAGGTGGAGTACCAAGAGTTGGCGCCCCTTAGGACTCCCTGCTGTTCCTTCATCCCATATTTATATGGGACATCTCACATAGATTAAAATCCTAAAAAAATCAGTTCTTAGGTGTGTGATAAGATAGGAAAAAGTTAGAAAAAAATCAAAGCAAAAAGACAAGAAAATTAAGTGAAAAAAATAGAAAGAAGAGAGGTGAGAAAAAAGATAAGTGTGGTGTGCAGTCTAGGATTTGATTTTTTTTCATATGTTGAAGTATAAAATCAAATTCTAGATTGTAATATTTCTAGAGAGAACTCTCTTGGTGTAGTTCTAGTGGAGGAATCGAAGGCAAATGGGTGTTGGTATGATTATTCTTCGAGAAGAAAGCCAGCAGCACACTTGTGAAGAAAAGGCTGTAGTGCTGCATCGGTTGGGAAGTACCTTGATCATCTTTCTTATGGATCACCATTGGAGGACTTCTATTTTGGAGTTTTATGAAGATTGTCATTTTACCATATTATTTATTTTAAAAAGTATAAGTTTCTAACTCTTTGCACGCTTGGTTTTGGTTTGTTCGACATCTGTAATGAATGTGATTCTAAGATTTGAGTTTCAGTTGGCTAGTTTTAATTATTAAAGCTTTTGATATATATATTAAAATTTTTAAAAATTTATATTTTGCTGCATGATCGAAATCCAATACAACCTATATGGCACATAACGATCTATAGTTGATAAGCATTATCATCCTATTAATAACGTATCATTTGAACTATTCGATAAATCCTCCTTTATCGCTTGAAAATAGTTCCAAGGACTTCATCATAATATAAGAGTTCTTAAAAGAAAGATGTACAGATTATGATGAATTGTCAAATAATTTTTATTAATTTATAATTTATATATAATTTACATATAAAGAGCACAATCATCTACAGATAGACAGTTAGTTTTAGGACATAATTTTCAACATAATGGACCATGAAGATATAAATGGATCATCGGATAGCGATGAAAATCTATCCACACAAAGATAAAAATTAGATTTTATTTTTGCTAGAATCTTAATTTTGTACATATGATAATGCCTGGATTATATTAAGATATGATCTTTATATGCATGCTTGATTAGATTAGATCTAATTAGAGATTTATTTTAATATTATTCTGACATAAGGTTGTCCTAGCATAATGAGAATCATTATGTTGTATGGTTATCCTAGAACGATGTTAAAAAATTTTTAAAATTTTCTTCTATTGTATGTTTAAAATTTTTAAAATCTCTGCATGCATATCAGATTGCCATGTGATGGCATTTCCTCACAGTCTGCGTCACCTCTAAACTCGATATAAGTTCTATGATGTTTGGCTTGACTGACTAGAAATATTGGACCCTATCATCGATGTCTAACTACTGATAACACTCCTCCCTTGTTCATCAGATCTTATAGTGTTTTCTTTGTTAAAATCTTATAAAATCATAACTAACATATCATCAACTATTTACTTAACTATAGTCATTTTTTAATTAATCACATCATCTAATATTTCCCTCAGTTGTATCATGAAACCCGACACAAAATTCACATTCACCTTGCATCTCTCGATCACAAAAGAAGTCTTACTCTGATCTAAAACATGCATTCCATAGCCAACAAGAGTTCTTGAGGGAAACATCCTCCATTAAGCAATCTTTGTTAGTACATTGTCAAGGTAATTTCAAAAAAACTATACTTATGATTTACCGTCCTTTTCTGTCTCCTCCTTAGCTGTTAATTTGGTACCACTTTTATACTATCTACACTACTTGTCTACCTCTACCTCTAGGATTCAATATGAGAAGACTAATGCAGAAAATTAGTTTTTTTTTTGAAAGGCTAATGCAGAATATTATTGAAGCAACATATAACATACTTTAATAAATTGAAAAGGGCATTCATATATCTGCATTGTCTCTTGGGAGTTGTGGACTAGTGCACTACCTCTTTCATTACTTGTACCTTGGTTCTTCTTCCTCTCTTAGCTACTAATAGCAGCTGTAGTTGGACTTTGCATGTGCTTTTGTTATAACCAACCATATGACACTTAAAAGCAAGTCATTGTTCTCCCCATGTTAGACCACCTACATAGATTCTTAGTCTCCTTTGGATCTCTCCTCCTCTGCTTTTTAGGTCTACCAAGGAGTCTTCTAAGTAGTGGTTGTTTTGGAGGATCACACCCAAACTTTGCCTATAGTCTTGTTCTGCTAAATGGCTCTATGACATAGTCATTTATCTTCATATAAGTTTCAATTTTAAAACCAATATACCACACAATCTTCCACACTTTGCCTATTGAACTGTAATATTGTCACTACATGGGGACCTGGGATTCTACTCAGCCACCATGCCCTACAACTATAGGTTGTTTTTGCCAGATCCACAATCAAACTATCAATCCCATGCCTCACTTTATAACCACTTTTGCCATTATAAGTTAAAGTATAATGTTTGCAATCCACCTTGGCTTTCTCTATCGTTGCTTGAATGTCAAGACAACTATGATTCTTAATCTCTTTCCTTTTTTGTATTAATCTTATCATCATAAGGATTTCTTATCCCTTTTAGCATCGTGATAATGGGACTACCTCTGCTTTTCAAGATGTATGAGTTAAAATATTTTGACGTGTTATTCTATGTAGAAACACTACATACTCTCCCTATGAAGAAAGCTTTAGCCCATGTTTGAGGAAGAGCATTCTTATTATTTATAGCATTCTTGTAGGCCTCTTCACTTAGATACTTCAAGTGTTCCATGCAGCCTCATACTTCCACATTGTATAGGCAAGTACTACCTCCCATAGTACATTTTTAAGAATCTTACCTTCATACTTCTTTTGAAAATTGCTTTGTATGTGCCTCATACAACTTATGCTCAACCCATTCCAAAATATGCTGAAAATATGGAACCAGATCTGACATTATAGCAAGAAAAGTAGAACAAGTCAGACATGAAAATATGAAAATCAAATCCAAAGCTTGATTAAGTAACAACATTAAATTTTTATTGGTCTGACATGAAAACCCAACCTTTCTTCTATCTAAAATTAATATCCTCCTGAAGCAAAATTAGAAACCACTCTCATGAGTCTCTTGTTTCCATCTTTGCGACTTCTTAAGCAATAAGTAACATCCGCTCATTGGCATCTCTCCCAACTGCTACGAAAATATGTCATTGGTAAACTAATTCAAGGAAACACCTATCTAAATGTATTATGGGCCTACAACTAGTAAAAAATCCCTTCTTGTATGCATTGAACCATACATAGAACGTCTGGAGAATAGGTTTACCTCATTTTGGGACCTCCATACATGCATGGCAATGGTTAGACCTTTTTAGTTCTGGGCATAGTCAGGCAGTCTTGCATACTACATCTTATAAGATCCTTGAATTTTCTCAAGTTATCCTCCCTTTTGCCCTATAACACCGATATATAGAGACATTGACAATTAGGTTCTTTGGAACATCAACTTGTAGTTCCTTGGCCCTAAAATCAGGATTGACCTTAAACTTTTTGAAAATGTACCCAACAAGCCATGATAATTTTATCGGTCAATGTCATCATTTCTACTGTGCTTGTATTCAAAGTAATCATACTTAACTTGGAAAGACTTTTCTGTACTCATCCATGCAGCAAATATCCTCCATAAGCAACCAACAGCACATATGCAACAATATAATAATTAACATTTTTTTTCAAAAATAATATTATATCCATTCAATATCCCATGTTTTATAGTATCATGAAATCCCTTATCATTATCATCATTCCATTTGAGAATTTTAGGTCCTTCAAATCTATCATGATATTAAACTCTTCAAAGTTTTCATCCTTCTAACAATATTAGAATTAGAATAATTAAATCCAAGCATCTTTCCTTCTACCATATCCTTCAAGAACTAATTAGAAGGATCGGTGTCCTTATATATGTGCATCTCTTACTCCAAAATCACTATCAAAGTCTCTACTATCACCAACTCCCTTCACAACCATGTCTACTAAATCACTATCAAAGTCAGCATTATCAGCACCAATATCACCATTTATATCACTATCATTATTAGCACTAGTATGAGCATCAACATTATGAAGAAAAAATGGGTAGTTCAAAGCATGTACTTTTAAAATTTTACAGCAGAATAATAAAATATTAAATTTTTTAATTTTTTAAATATACTTTAGATCAGATCTAAATATCATTAAGAATCTATGACATAAAAAATTTATATATAAAATTTGATATAAAATAGAAAACTACATCGATCACATAGATACTCTGAATCTGATCTAACTTTTAGATTATGTCGGTAGAGTTCAGAACTCATCACCTTTTTATGGATCGATGATCTTCACTACTGGTAAGCATGGTACAAAGCTCTTGCTAATGCCAAACAGCCACACAGATCGTCCGGCCTCTACAGATCATCCACTTGAAGCTCTGATCGGATCTTCCTTTGCGGGAGTCCTAACTCGCGTCGAAGGCTTTGGATGGCTGATCCAAGCTCCTTTTTTCAGATCTCTCGGACTCCTCCAGATTAGAAGATGAAGCTTTATGAGGAGGTGGAAGTGTGAAAGATTAGACAAAACTCACTCTTATATTTTTCTTCCCACAAAACCTAAAGATGAAACCCTAGAACCCACAGCTCATGCCCGAGAAGAACACTTCTTCTGTTTCTCATGCACAGAAGCCCAACCCACTCTCAACTTTTTACGTCCCCTCTCTCAGGTTTCTTATGTCAAAAATCACTTCTAATCTTCAACAAAACTAATCCCCTTTTAAGGTTGGCGTCCCAAAGAAGATAAGGATAAGATAAGGTAGTTTCGGTTCAAATTCAAGTGTTGGTTGATCCTTATCACAAATTCAAATCAAATTTAAATTAAATTTTGAATCAAACTTTATCCTTATCTTATGAACTCAGAGAGGGGTTGACCAACATCAGAATGATGCAAAAAATCTAACACAAAAATACTTTATGCATGGAAAAATATGGTGGTATGAAGAGGAGAGTCCAACTCAATTTGGACTCGAGTTTTTCATTCAAATTCAAACCAATTTGAACTCAAATTTAAATCAACCAATTTCAAATTCAAAAGAACTAAGATGAGGGTGTGGAAAAAATTTTTGGACATAAGAAAAAATTACATAAAATATTTCTCACATGAAGAATAAGAGGACACAGATAAAGGAGGTGCAAGAGAATCAAATTCGAATTATTTTTCTCATCCAATTAGATTCTTAATCCAACCAAATTAGGTTAAATCCAATTGGACTATTAAACCTAATCTAATTAGGTACCAAATAGCTTTGATCCAATTCTAATTAAATTAAAAATTAATCAAGCTCAAGTCCTGATCATATCAGAAATCGAACATCCTTAGCGATTTGATCATCTCATAACCTAATCGGATCAAACCAAATTGAATCCAATTCAATTAGATTCGATCCAAACCTCAATGCTCAATCAAATTGAGTTAATTAGCAATGTAATTACTAATCAATCCTCTCATAATTTATCAATAATTAGTGAATTGATTTATTGCAACTTTTGCATAGGCTTAATCATCAATCGAATTGACTATTTCACCTAGAACGATTCTTAATCATTGATCAGCCATATGATTAGACAGAAATTTCTTTTGAGTGTGACCCCATAGGTTCGAACCTAAGCCGATAGAATAAAAATAATCTTCCTGTACCAATCAAACTGACCATCTAGCAATGATATCCGACATCCGGATAGGTCGAAAGATTGCAAAGCATCATTCAAGAACCTATTGGCATATGGTTGCCGTATAATTCATCATTTTGACTCAAATGCTCAAGGTGACCTAGGGTTTCACTGCCAACCCTGATATGGTCATCCACATTGTATTTTAATTTTTAAAATCCATCTCATGGATTATCCTGGTCAAAATTTTACTGAATTCAAATACACTGATACATTAACTCCTACTTATTTGAAGGGGTCAATTCCATCTTGACTCACACACCGACTTTGCAAGTACTTGACTATGCCCAAAAATCTTTCATCACTGAATTAAAAATTCAGATAGTCCGGTACCAAAGTATGTGAGTTGCTTACAAGTCACTGTCGTGATCTTAGATCGGAGGGACACTTATACCCATATCCTTCGTGAGCTACTCTTGACAGTAGAGTGCTCAGTAATTGATCACGTTCAGTGAGATGTACTCCTACGTCTCACTTGCATACCATGTCAGTGTCTCCACACTCTTTGGTTAAGAGGACAACCAATGTACATGGCACACAACGATCTATACTTGATATAGCTATCATCCTAATAATAGTATATCATTTGATCATGAACTTAAGATTTAAGAACCGATTGATATATCCTCCTATATCGAATCAAATAGTCCTAAGGACTTCATCACATAACAGGAGTTCAAAATGAGATGTACACAGTGATGAAAAAATCAAATAATATTTATTAATTTAATAATTTATATACAATTACAATAATAAGCACAACCATCAACAGACTGACGATTGACTTTGGGACACAATTTTCAACAACTCCCACTTGGACTAAAGCCAATCGGTACAGTATCATATACCCATCTTTGATTTGTAGTCTTCAAACTCCTTGATGCTGAGGACTTTAGTAAATTGGTCGGTCGGATTCTCCTTTCCATCGACGTTCTGAAGCTCGACGTCACCTCGATCCACAATCTCTCGGAGTAGATGGTAGCGGCGCAAAATGTGCTTGGTCTGCTGATATGACTTCGGTTTCTTCACTTGAGCAATGACATCAGTATTGTTACAGTACAACAAGATGAGGCTATCAAGGGAGGGTGCCCCTCAAAGCTCGATAATGAACTTTCGTAGCCACACAGCTTCCTTCGCAGCATCGGATGTCGCGATATATTCCGCCTCACAAGTCGGCCACAGTATGCTACTTGAAACTTTTTCAGCAGATTGCTTCACTGTTCAGGATATAAATATATCCCGACACGCTCTTGCTATTGTCATGATCTGACTGAAAATTGGAGTCTGTGAACCCCACAAGTTTTAAGTCAGATTCCCCATAGATAAGCCACTGATCCTTAGTATTTCTCAAATACTTAAGGATGGTCTTTACGACCTTCCAGTGATTCTCACCTAGATTGGACTGGCATCTACTCACTACTCCTAATGAGTATGCCACGTCCGATCGCATACATATCATGGTGTACATAATAAATCCCACTGTCGAAGCATATGAAATTCTACTCATACACTCTCTCTCTTGAGGAGTTGTCGGACAATCACTCTTCAAGAGAGAAATTCTTTGGCCTATCGGAAGATGGTCTTTTTTGAAATTCTCCATACTGAACCTTTTCAGTACAGTATCAATGTATGTCGATTGGGATAATCCAAGCAACTTTTTAGATCTATCTCTATAGATCTTCATCCTAAGGATGAAGGATGCTTCTCTCAAGTCTTTCATGGAGAACTGTGATGACAACCAAACTTTTATTCTCTGTAATGCAGGTATGTCATTCTCAATTAAGAAAATATCATCGACATACAAAACAAAAAATACTACAACAGAGTTATTAACCCATTTGTATATGCAGGGTTCCTCTCCATTCTTAATGAAGCCATACGTTCTAATCACTTTATCAAAATGCATGTTCCAACTCCGAGATGCCTGCTTAAGTTCATTGACGGACCTTTGAAGCTTGCACACCTTAGACTCATCTATGGATATGAAACCTTCAGGTTGTATCATATACACCTCTTTTTCTAGCTCTCCATTTAGGAAGGCTATTTTCACATCTATTTATCAGATTTCATAATCCAGATGTGCTGCTATCGCAAGCATAATCTTAATAGACTTGAGAATTATCACAGAAAAAAATATCTCATCATAGTCAATACCATAATGCTGACAGTAACCCTTGAAAATCAGACGAGCTTTATAGGTCTCCATCTTTCCGTCTGTACCCTTTTTCTTTTTGAAAATCCACTTATATCCTATGGGTTTTATCTCTTCAGGTGGGTCAACCAATGTCCATACATTATTGATTTTCATGGACTCCATTTCAGATTTCATGGCTTCCAACCACTTATCAGAGTCAGACCTCTGCATCGCATCTATATAGGTGATTGGATCCTCATTGTTCTCATCGAGTTCAACTGGATCTTCATCCCGAACTAAGAAACTATAGTATCTATCCGGTTGACGTGGTACTCTACTGGATCTCTTTAAAGATGTTTCTACAATAAGTTTTGAATTTGATCTAATCAAGTCCAACTCTATGGGTTTACTGGATTGTGTCGGTTCTTCTATCGATTGAACTTCATCAAGTTCAATCTTTGAGGTATTAGTTCCTTTACCAAGAAACTCCTTTTCTAAAGAGACTGTCCTATTACTGACGAACACCTTCTGTTCGTCAGCAAAGTAGAAGTAATATCTTTTGGCCTCTTTTGGGTACCCTATAAATAGACATTTGTTAGACCTAGGTCCAAACTTGTCAGTTTTCAAATGTTTGACATAAGCTGGACATCGTCAAACCCTAAAGTGAGAGAGTGCTGGCTTACGTTCTGTCCACATCTCATATGGTGTTTTACTTATAGACTTACTCAAAATTTTATTTAAAATATAACAAGCCAACTCAAGTGTGTATCTCCAAAAAAAATCGACAGACTTACAAAGTCCATCATAGATCGAACTATGTCTAACAGAGTTCGATTCCTCCTTTCCGATACACCATTATGCTGTGGTATTTCAGGAGGGATCCATTGTGAGAGAATCCCATTCTCTTCTAAGTATGTCAGAAACTCACTGGAGAGGTATTCTCTTTCTTGATCGGATCGAAGAGTTTTAATACTCTTTACGGTTTGTTTCTCTACTTTATTACGGAATTGTTTGAATATTTCAAATAATTCTGACTTATGTGACATTAAGTAGACGTGCCCATACCTCGATAGGTCATCTGTAAACGTAATGAAATAATAATATTCACCTCTAGCACTAGTATTCATTGGTCCACATACATCAATATGTATCAGACCTAGAACTTCACTGGCTCGCTCACCTTTTTCAGTAAAAGATGATTTGATCATTTTTTCAAGAAGACAGGACTCACATGTTGGGAGTGATTAACAATCACTGATTTCAAAGATTTTCTCTTGTGTTAACTTATTTATTCTGTTCTTGTTAACATGACCTAACCTACGATGCCAAAGGTAGATATCAAAGACATCACTAATTCTAGGACATTTGTTGGACGTGTACATTACACTAACAGGTTGTGACAATATGTAAATATCATTGTTCAGTTGTCCATTCATCACATTAACACCATTCATAATGATATTAAAATTATCTTTTTTTTATTAAAATTTTATAACCGTATATGGCCAAAAGGCCTATAGAAAATAATATTCAATAAAAAAGGATAAAAGTGACATTCACTTAGAATAATTTCATTAGATTTGAATACAAACTTAATAGTCCCTAACACTAGAATTGAAACTGATCTTCTATATCCAACATTAAGGAACCTCTCGCCTTCTTCAAATCTCCTACTGACCTATAGACCCTGTAACGAATTGCAAATATTAAAAAAACTTTCGGTATCTAATACCTAGGTAGTAGAATCACAAATTGAGAAATTATAAGGTGTTATCATATAATTACCTTGTCCAGCAACAACTTGCTTCTTTCTTGACCTGTTCGGATCCAGGGAGGCAATGTATTGAGGACAATTCCTTTTCTAGTACCCCTGCTTCTTGCAGTAGAAGCATTCCGTCTGACTCTAGTCGGACTTGGATTTTTTAATCTCACTGGGCTTGGGTGTCCCAGCATTTTGCACCCTTTTCTTGTTCTTCTTTTCTTTCTTAAAGGGTCGACGTCCAGAAGAAGACCCTCCCACAACATTCACCGACTCCTTTTGGAGCTGGTGATCCTTCTCAAAGTTTTGCAGCAACCCCAGCAAACCGTGATAGTTAACTGTAGGCTTTGTCATTAAAAAATGAGTAAGAAAAGGAAGGTAGGACTTGGACAGAGAGTTTAGAATCACATCTTTTCCTAATTGCTCATGCAGGGGAAAGCCGAGCTTGTTTAGATGCTCAATCATCTCGATCATGTACAATACATGATTAGTGACTGATGCTCCTTCCCTCATTCGAGCGTTGAAGATGGCACAACTAGTCTTGTGCCTCTCAACATCGTCGGGTGTGCCAAAAGACTCGTTCAACATTTGCAACATGTCCTGTGGTTGAGCATTTTCAAAACGATGGCTAAACTCATCATTCATCGCCGCCAGCATAATACAATGAACCGTAGTCCGATCATTGAGCTGTTGGAACCAGATCTAGGGTTTCAGGGTTAGATCTTGAAACTTTTTCAAGATCATACAGCGGAAGACTAAAATAAATTAAAATTTATTTTCTAAAACTAGAGAATCCCTAGATCTAAGATCCTATTACATGATTATTACATGGCATTAAATCAAAAATTAAAATATATAAATAAAGCATGAACTACATGTTGATCATATCAACATGTTTCTATACTACATCTAATGTATGTATTAAACAATAGATCAGATCTATTACCTTGCAAGTTAGACGCTCTAACCTCGCTGATCCGGGCTTAAGGATGATGTTGCAAGCCGCACACGCGTCCGGCCTCTAGGAGTCGTCCACACGAGCCCACGAATCTCGATCAGAAGTCCTGCTTCAGGAAATCAGCACAGTATGCTAGTACTGCGCTGATCCTTCTTTGATGGTTGATCAGGTGCCTCCTTCTTCTTGATTTGGACTCTTCCAAAGATGGAAAGTAGAAGGAGGAGTTTCAGATCTGAGACGCTCTCAGGAAACTCAAGATGGAAGGAGGAAAGATATGAAAATAAAAACCCTAGAAGAAGACCCTCTTCTTCTTCACGTTTTTCTCTCTAAAATGCCCTAACTTGTGTATTTTATATCTCCACAACCCAAAGGTATTTCTCTCTGATTTTTGGATGGCAGAAAGGCCTCTCAAAAAACTATCTCCCTATAAAATTTCACAAAGAAACTCGTCTTATATAGAGAGATATGATAGAGTCCTTGTCTAGGTCAAACACCTAGTCAAGGCTTATCCAAACATGGCAAGTAAAGGGACGCCCAACTCTTGAGCACCTCCTTCATATTTTCGTGGATGGATCAACAGAAAAGGGTGCACAATGTAAACCCTAAAAGCCACGAAAATTCCAAAAAAAAATTGGATAAATTCGGTGCAAAATTGAAAGAGTTTTGGATTTCTAAAACTCTATCTCATAGAATTCGAAATCCAAACTTATTCCTTTTAGATTTGATCCAAATCACCTTCCATGTAAGAAAGAAGAGAGGAGACCTTTTGTGAACGTGGGAGAGATCTGAGAGAGGGCTTTTGTCGCACAAAATAAGTGGAGATTGGCGTTGAATAAGAGAGAGGGCGTGGAGAAGGTTTTTGTGGTGCAAGGTGGAATCCTAGTCCTACTAGGATTCTGTCTCATAACTTGTTTTAATTTGGTTTCCCAAACCAAATCAAATCAAAATTAGATCAACCCAATTAAAATAGGTCTTAACCTAATTAAAAACCTAATTTAATCAGATTAAATTAGATTTAAATCTGATTTAATTTTCTAATCAAATTAGAAATTAGATTGACCCAAGTCCTAGTTGAACTAGGACTAGTCTTTCCTTGCACTTGGCTTATCCAATAAATCAATTGGACTTGATCCAATCAAGCCCAAATCAAATCTAATTAAATCATATTTAATTAGACTTAATCTCAGCCCATTGGCTTAATCAAATTAAGCTAATTAGCAATCGAATTGCTAATCGATCCTCCTGCAACACTTGCACTGGGTTAAATGTCAATCGTATTGATTATTTAACCCTATAATGATTCTTAATCGTTGATCAACCATCCGATCGGATCATGAACTCTAATGTGTGTGACCTCATAGGTCCGAACCTAAGCTGGTAGCATAGAAACAAATTCCTATACCAATCGAAGTGACCATCTAGCAATGGTACCCGACGACCGGATAGGTCGAATGTGTAGAACAACATCCTTAGAACCCATGCGGATATAGTTTTCATATAATTCATCCCCTTGACCAAAATGATCATAGGACATCCCAGAGTTCAACTGTCAACTCTGATCAGGTTGTCCACATTGTATTTCAAAATATCAAATCCATCTAATGGATTACCCTGGCCAAGGTTTTGCTAAATTGAAATACAGCGACTCATTCTTCTCCAACTCTTGGAGTGGTCAATCCCATCTCGATCACACTCTGACTTCGCAAGTACTTGACTGTGCCCAGAAGCCTTCCGTTCCTGAATTAGAAATTCAGTTAGTCCGGTACCAAAGCACAGTGAGTTGCTTGCAAGTCACTGAGGTGATCTCAAGTCTAAGGGACACTTATACCTATATCCCATCAGAGACATTCTCGACAGCAGAATGCTCTGGAGTTGGTCACGTTCGATGACGATGTACCCTTACATCTCACCTGTATGCCATACCAGTGTCTCCACACTCCTTGGTTAAGAGGACAACCAACCCATATGGCCTACAGCGACCTATGCTCGATAGAAGCTGTCGTCCTTATTAACAGCCTATCATTTGGTCGTGAACAGTTTTAAGGACTAATCGATAAATCCTCTCTTTATCGAATCTAAATAGTCCTAAGGACTTCATCATAACAACGGAGTTCATTAGAAGATGAAAGCTTATGATGAAGATGCCAAATATATTTTATTTATTAACAAATCAATTACAATACTTGGTTGCTCAACCGTCAACAGCTTGACGATTGGCTTTTTAGGACACATTTCCCAACAACTCCCACTAGTCCTAAAGTCACTCGGCACAGTATCTAATACCCATCTTCGACTTATGGTTGTCGAACTCCTTTATTGCCAGGGCTTTAGTGAAGGGGTCGGCTAGGTTCTCTTTTCTGTCGATCTTCTGAAGGTCGACGTCACCTCGATCCACGATCTCTCAGATCGAGTGGAAGCGATGTAAAATGTGCTTCATCCGCTGGTGTACTTTGGATTCCTTCACCTGAGCTATGGCACCAGTGCTGTCGCAGTAGAGCAGGACTAGACCATCGAGGGAGGGTGCTACTCCAAGCTCGTTGATGAATTTCCTCAGCCACACAGCTTCCTTCGCGGCATCTGATGCTGCGATATACTCTGCTTCACAAACAGAGTCTGCCACAGTATGCTGCTTGGAACTCTTCCAGCAGATGGCTCCACCATTCAGAGTAAAGATATAACCCGACACGCTCCTGCTGTCATCATGGTCAGATTGAAAACTAGAGTCTGTGAACCTCACAAGTTTCAGATCTGACTTGCCATAAACCAACCATTGGTCCTTAGTATTTCTCAAATACTTAAGGATGGCTTTAAACACTTTCCAGTGATTCTCTCCAGGATCAGATTGGTATCTACTCACTACTTCTAGTGAGTATGCCACATCTGGTTTTGTACATGTCATGGCGTACATGATAGATCCCACGGCTGAAGCATATGGGACTCTACTCATACGCTCTCTCTCTTCAGGAGTTGTCAGACAATCCTTCTTAGAGAGAGAAATTCCATGGCCTATCGGTAGATAGCCCTTCTTGGAATTCTCCATGCTGAACCTCTTCAGCACAGTATCTATGTACATGGACTGGGATAACCCAAGCATCCTTTTAGATCTATCCCTATAAATCTTCATCCCTAGGATGTAGGATGCTTCACCCAAGTCCTTCATGGAGAACTGTGATGACAACCAAACTTTTATTCCCTGTAGTGCGGGGATGTCATTCCCGATTAAGAGAATGTCATCCACGTACAAGACAAGGAATACCACAACTGGACCATTTGCCCATTTATAGATGCAGGGCTCTTCTCCATTCTTAATGAAGCCAAACGTTTTGATCACCTTATCAAAACGCATGTTCCAACTCCGAGAAGCTTGCTTCAGTCCATAAATGGATCTCTGAAACTTGCACACCTTGGACTCATCTGTGGATGTAAACCCTTCAGGTTGTATCATATACACCTCTTCAGTCAGCTCTCCATTCAGGAAAGCTATCTTTACATCCATCTGCCAGATCTCATAATCCAGATGGGCAGCTATTGTAAGCATTATCCGAATGGATTTGAGCATTGCCACAGGAGAAAATGTCTCGTCATAGTCAATACCATAACGTTGACGATACCCCTTGACAACCAGACGGGCTTTATAAGTCTCTACCTTTCCGTCTACGCCCCTCTTCCTTTTGAAGACCCATTTACACCCAATGGGTTTAACCCCTTCAGGTGGGTCAACCAATGTCCATACATCGTTGACCTTCATGGACTCCATTTCGGATTTCATGGCTTCAAGCCATTTCTCGGAATCAGGTCTCTGCATAGCATCCATATAGGTGATCGGATCCTCATTATTCTCATCAAGTTCGATGGGATCACCATCCCGGACCAAGAAACTGTAGTATCTGTCCGGCTGACGCGGTACTCTACCGGATCGCCTTAATGGTGCAGGTATATTGGGCTCCGGATGTGATCTAATCATATCCGACTCAGGTTCAGCTATTGGTGTCGGTCCTTCTACCTGTTGAACTTCATCAAGTTCAACCTTAGAGGCAACGGTTCCTTCACCAAGGAACTCCTTTTCTAAAAAGATTGCCTTAAGGCTGACGAACACCTTTTGTTCATCAGCATGGTAGAAAAAATATCCTTTTGTCTCTTTGGGGTACCCAATGAATGAGCATTTGTCAGACCTAGGTCCAAGTTTGTCTGTGACTAATCGTTTGACATAGGCCGGGCACCCCCAGACCCTAAGATGTGAAAGTGCTGGCTTACGTCCCGTCCATATCTCATATGGAGTCTTAATTACAGACTTACTTGGAACCCTATTTAATAGATAACAAGTCGATTCGAGTGCATATCCCCAGAAGGATATCGGCAAGCTAGCAACACCCATCATGGATCGGACCATGTCTAACAGAGTCCGATTCCTCCTTTCAGACACACCATTATGCTGTGGTGTTCCTGGAGGAGTCCATTGGGAGAGAATCCCATTCTCTCCTAGATATGTGAGAAATTCACTAGAAAGGTATTCTCCTCCTCGATCAGATCGAAGAGTTTTAATACTCTTCCCAGTTTGTTTTTCTACTTCACTTCGGAATCGTTTGAACATTTCAAATGAATCCGACTTATGTTTCATCAGATAGACATATCCATATTGGGATAGGTCATCCGTGAAAGCTATGAAGTAGAAATATCCACCTCTAGCACTGGTGCTCATGGGCCCACATACATCAGTATGTACTGGGCTCAAGAGCTCAGTAGCTTTCTCACCTTTTCCAGTAAAAGATGACTTGATCATTTTACCAAGAAGACAGAACTCACAGGTTGGAAGTGATTCACAATCACTGACTTTGAGGATTCCCTCTTGAGTCTACCTGTTTATTCTGTTCTTGTTTATATGACCTAGCCTACAGTGCCATAAGTAGATATCTGACACACTATCTAATCTAGGGTGTTTGCCAGTTGAATAGACTCTTATGAGGCTTGATCTTTTTGGTCTGGCTCTGCACTGATGTCCTAGCCTGAACTTGCACCTTCTTTACTTTCTTCTTCTTGTTCTTCTTCCCTTTCTCAAAAGGTCGAGAACCAGAAGACGAACCTCCCACTAAATTCACCGACTCCTTGTGAAGTTGGTGATCCTTCTCAAAGTTCTGAAGCAACCTCAGTAACCCGTGGTAGTTCTCTTCAGGCTTTGTCATTCTATAATGAGTGAGGAATGGGAGATAAGACTTGGGCAACGAGTTCAGTATTGCATCTTTCCCAAGCTGCTCATGCAAGGAAAAGTCGAGCTTGCTCAATCGTTCCATCAGCTCGATCATGTACAATACATGATCAGTGACAGAGGCACCATCCCGTATTTTGGCGTTGAAGATGGCACAACTAGTCTTGTGCCTCTCCACGTCATCGGGTGTGCCAAAGGCATCCTCCAACACTTGAAGCATGTCCTTTGGCTGAGCCGTCTCGAATCTGCGATTGAACTCGTCGCTCATGATAGCAGCCAGCATGATACAGCGCACCGTGGTCCGATCACTGAGCCACTTCTGGTAAGTATCTCTAACTGTTCCACGTGCATTGACAGCTGGCTCCTCAGGTGCAGGATCCATTATCACATATAGGATCCGTTCATGCTCCAGGACTATCTTCAACTTTCGGTACCAGCTACCGAAGTTGGGTCCCACCAACTTATCATTGTCCAACAATGATCGGAGTGATAGGGAAGTGGCCATATTTGCACAAAGGAGAACCATAACCTAATTAGTAATTGATTCATTAAACCTAAAGATTTGGACTTTAATCAAAAAGTTTCTCCCACTATTTTATTCGAATTGGTAGCCTCTACCTTCAATTCGAGGAATTACCCTAATTCCTTAGCGGGTACTAGAATCCACTTAGACTGCACACAAGTCCAACTTTGGTTGGCCAACCCATGTACATCTAAGGGTAGGTTCATAACCAATTGTTTCTCTAAACAATTTCTAGTAATTTTAATTTTGCCCCAGAAACCTAATCAGTAGGCTTTGGCCTCCACTGTAAGGATCCAGTTAGGTCCAACCATTAACATGATCATACTTGGTGTATCCAACCAACGAATGATTAAGCCCAACTTTGGTTGGCTCACCTAACCACCATTAGAGAGATACTTCCAAGTCGTCATATGATGAGTGATAATTCCATTAGTCAACAAGCACCAGGCCTTTGGGTCTGCAATGATTATTGAGTTCATGGACTCATTATCAAACACCTTAATGGGAGGCTATGACTCAGTTATCTTCATAACTTTATCATTTTAAGGACCTAATAATTTTAGAGGATTTAAATAATATAGAGAATGAGGTCAGATGAACCAGCTTATTATGATCCTCCCACTGGCTTCACCAAGTCAGCTTAAGGGAGACCATTAAAAGGGCTGGTCTAGGAGCACCTAAATCAGTCACACTGATTTACCTAGCTGACATAAGTCAGCTCGAATAGTCAAGTGATCCGATCAAAACATAATTTCACCAAGAGGCCAGGTAAGTTCGATCAGTGGGAGGGTCTGCCAAAGCTTGCCTTAGACACCATCATGAATGGCCAGGTAAGCGGGCTCCCAATTAAAAACCACCGGTCTGGTTTACCTTAGACACCAACTGGTTTAATTAGTTTCGATTAGATCAACCTAACAGTTCGTGCTAGACCGCTTAGCCAAGAATCAAGTCCATTTGGTTCTCGTTAAAGACATGGACTTGACCAACTACAACTATTGTAATTGATCTAGAGAATCCTTGACCTAATCTAAGACAACAATTGATTAGATTTAGTCAATTCTCTAATTAAGTCCATCTTTAATCTAACCATAGGTCTAACCCAATTAATGGACCTAGTTCCCACTAACCCATTAACCCAATGTGTTATGATTTGTGTCTTAGGTTCTTCAATTCACAATCCTAGAACGTAATCAAACAACTTCTTAATTCTTAATTAAGTTTTGGGCTGAGGGTTGGGTTTGGCTTTTCAAAAAAAAATCATTTTCATATTTGTAAAACAATTTTACAATATGATTCTATTAACCATATTGTATGTTTGATTCTGAATCAAGATGCAAGTGAAATAAACATGAAACTACTTTAGATCTAATCTAAACAGGTTCATGTAATTGAAACAATTTCAACTTTAAACAATTTCTTTGCACAAAAATCATTAACAAAGAGATTTTATTTCAGATTTAAACATCTTTTAAATCTAATAAATCATAAATTTAATCTAGATCATATCTAATAAATTTATGATTAAAGATAGATCTACACAAACTAGGATAACCTTTGCACTGTAAGGGGTAAACCTTACAGCAGGACAACCTTGCAGTTTGTGATTGATCTAAAATTTTAATTTCAGATTTAATAATCAGATTATAAATTAGATCTAATCTAAAAAATAATCTAAGCATGTATAAATAATCTTGTAATAAAGAACCTAGGCTCTGATACCAATTGTAGGAACCAGATCTAGGGTTTCAGGGTTAGATCTTGAAACTTTTTCAAGATCATACAGCGGAAGACTAAAATAAATTAAAATTTATTTTCTAAAACTAGAGAATCCCTAGATCTAAGATCCTATTACATGATTATTACATGGCATTAAATCAAAAATTAAAATATATAAATAAAGCATGAACTACATGTTGATCATATCAACATGTTTCTATACTACATCTAATGTATGTATTAAACAATAGATCAGATCTATTACCTTGCAAGTTAGACGCTCTAACCTCGCTGATCCGGGCTTAAGGATGATGTTGCAAGCCGCACACGCGTCCGACCTCTAGGAGTCGTCCACACGAGCCCACGAATCTCGATCAGAAGTCCTGCTTCAGGAAATCAGCACAGTATGCTAGTACTGCGCTGATCCTTCTTTGATGGTTGATCAGGTGCCTCCTTCTTCTTGATTTGGACTCTTCCAAAGATGGAAAGTAGAAGGAGGAGTTTCAGATCTGAGACGCTCTCAGGAAACTCAAGATGGAAGGAGGAAAGATATGAAAATAAAAACCCTAGAAGAAGACCCTCTTCTTCTTCACATTTTTCTCTCTAAAATGCCCTAACTTGTGTATTTTATATCTCCACAACCCAAAGGTATTTCTCTCTGATTTTTGGATGGCAGAAAGGACTCTCAAAAAACTATCTCCCTATAAAATTTCACAAAGAAACTCGTCTTATATAGAGAGATATGATAGAGTCCTTGTCTAGGTCAAACACCTAGTCAAGGCTTATCCAAACATGGCAAGTAAAGGGACGCCCAACTCTTGAGCACCTCCATATTTTCGTGGATGGATCAACAGAAAAGGGTGCACAATGTAAACCCTAAAAGCCACAAAAATTTCAAAAAAAATTTGGATAAATTCGGTGCAAAATTGAAAGAGTTTTGGATTTCTAAAACTCTATCTCATAGAATTCGAAATCCAAACTTATTCCTTTTAGATTTGATCCAAATCACCTTCCATGTAAGAAAGAAGAGAGGAGACCTTTTGTGAACGTGGGAGAGATCTGAGAGAGGGCTTTTGTCGCACAAAATAAGTGGAGATTGGCGTTGAATAAGAGAGAGGGCGTGGAGAAGGTTTTTGTGGTGCAAGGTGGAATCCTAGTCCTACTAGGATTCTATCTCATAACTTGTTTTAATTTGGTTTCCCAAACCAAATCAAATCAAAATTAGATCAACCCAATTAAAATAGGTCTTAACCTAATTAAAAACCTAATTTAATCAGATTAAATTAGATTTAAATCTGATTTAATTTTCTAATCAAATTAGAAATTAGATTGACCCAAGTCCTAGTTGAACTAGGACTAGTCTTTCCTTGCACTTGGCTTATCCAATAAACCAATTGGACTTGATCCAATCAAGCCCAAATCAAATCTAATTAAATCATATTTAATTAGACTTAATCTCAGCCCATTGGCTTAATCAAATTAAGCTAATTAGCAATCGAATTGCTAATCGATCCTCCTGCAACACTTGCACTGGGTTAAATGTCAATCGTATTGATTATTTAACCCTATAATGATTCTTAATCGTTGATCAACCATCCGATCGGATCATGAACTCTAATGTGTGTGACCTCATAGGTCCGAACCTAAGCCGGTAGCATAGAAATAAATTCTTATACCAATCGAAGTGACCATCTAGCAATGGTACCCGACGACCGGATAGGTCGAATGTGTAGAACAACATCCTTAGAACCCATGCGGATATAGTTTTCATATAATTCATCCCCTTGACCAAAATGATCATAGGACATCCCAGAGTTCAACTGTCAACTCTGATCAGGTTGTCCACATTGTATTTCAAAATATCAAATCCATCTAATGGATTACCCTGGCCAAGGTTTTGCTAAATTGAAATACAGCGACTCATTCTTCTCCAACTCTTGGAGTGATCAATCCCATCTCGATCACACTCTGACTTCGCAAGTACTTGACTGTGCCCAGAAGCCTTCCGTCCCTGAATTAGAAATTCAGTTAGTCCGGTACCAAAGCACAGTGAGTTGCTTGCAAGTCACTGAGGTGATCTCAAGTCTAAGGGACACTTATACCTATATCCCATCAGAGACATTCTCGACAGCAGAATGCTCTGGAGTTGGTCACGTTCAATGACGATGTACCCTTACATCTCACCTGTATGCCATACCAGTGTCTCCACACTCCTTGGTTAAGAGGACAACCAACCCATATGGCCTACAGCGACCTATGCTCGATAGAAGCTGTCGTCCTTATTAACAGCCTATCATTTGGTCGTGAACAATTTTAAGGACTAATCGATAAATCCTCTCTTTATCGAATCTAAATAGTCCTAAGAACTTCATCATAACAACGGAGTTCATTAGAAGATGAAAGCTTATGATGAAGATGCCAAATATATTTTATTTATTAACAAATCAATTACAATACTTGGTTGCTCAACCGTCAACAGCTTGACGATTGGCTTTTTGGGACACATTTCCCAACATGAGCCACTTCTGATAAGTGTCTCTGATCAAGCTACGTGCATTTGGAGCTGGCTCTTCGGGTACCGGATCAGTTAACACATACAAGATCCATTCGTGCTCAAAGACAATTTTGAGCTTTTGATACTAGCTATCGAAATTTGGTCCCATCAATTTATCACTATCTAATAGTGATCGGAGCAACAAGGTGCTGGCCATAACTGCAAAAGAAAAATCAAAACCTAATTAGTATATGAATTGATTAAGCCTAAAGACATGGATTGTAGTATAAAGGTTCTCCCACTATTTTATTCGAATTGATAGCCTCTACCTTCAATTCGAAGAATTACACTAATTCCTTAATGGGTACTAGAATCCACATGGATTGTACATGAGTCCAAGTATGGCTTGGCCAATCCTTGTATATCCATGGGTAGGTTCTTAACCAATTGTTTCATCAAATAATTTTTAATATTCAATTTTGTCCCAGACATCTCTTCAGCAGGTGTATGGCGCCTCTACTGAAAGTTCTGGTTAGGTCCAACTATTAACATACCAAAATTTAGTGTATCTAACAAACGAATGACTAAGCCCGAGTGTAGCTCAGCCAACCTGACCATCATCAGAAGGACACAACTAAAACAGCATATTATGAATGATAATTCCGACAGCCAGATGAGTACCAGGCGTATGGCGCCTCCAATGATCATCTAAACTGTTGGACTTATCATCACCCAACTTAATAGGAGGCTATGATCTAGTTATCACCATAACTATTTCATTTTTAGGAACCTAACAATTTTAGAGGATTTAATTAGTTAAATTGAGAGATAAGAAAAGACTTGACCAATTAATCTTAATCCTCCCACTGACTTCATCAAATCAGATTAAAGAAGATCAGGTAAAAGCTGGTCCAGCCAATCAGTCATAAATCCTCTCACTGACTTCACCAAGTCATGAAAAGGACTCAAGACAAGTCAAACTAGGCCACCTAAATCAGTCACGCTGATTTCCTAGTTAGCATGGGTCAACTCCAATCATTAACTGATCTAATCAAAATATGATTCATCATGTTGGCCAGATAAGTAAAATTGATGAGAGGGATATGTCATTAACTCGACATAAACTCAATCTATGCGAGTAGCTCTCAATTAATGACCACCGATCAAAGCTGCCATACTTACCTTAGACACCAACTGGTTAGTCATTTTCAATTTGATCAACTTATAAACTTGGATTCGACCATGGAGCTACGATCAAGGTCCATATTGGTCTAATCACAGGCATAGACTTGACCAACTATATCTATTGAAATTGATCAAGAGTAGAAATTGATCCAATCAGAATTAACTTTTAATTAGATTTGATCAATTACTAACATGGTCTATTATCAATGATTTCTAACCCTAGGTCTAACCCAGTTAAATGGACTTGACTCGAGCTAACCCATTAACACATGAGTTATGAAATTAATACCTTAGATCTTTGATTCTCAAATCTAAATCGCTTAATTCTCAATTAAAATTTGGGCTGATATGGGTTCGAGCTTGGTATTTGAAAATAATTTTTAATTTTATAAAATATTTTTACAATCAATCATCTAACGATCAAGACTCTAATTTTAGATATAATATACATTATTTTAGATCTAAAATAAAATTTTATATTTTTTTTTGTTGTTCATCATTATGGAAAAGACCGCGCAGCACTCCTACACACCATAGGAGATCCCATCGAATGGATAAATAGGATAGTGAAATCCTGATTTTTTCTATGACCAGACGGCTATGAGGATCTATCCAATCATATTACTGTACTACTCAGATTCAAAATTAACTATTTAGATCTAATCTAAATAATTAAAATCAGATTATATATAAAAAATTCATGTCATAAGAAACCTTGCTCTGATACCATCTAAAGGAAAAATGGGTAGTTCAAAGCATGTATTTTTAAAATTTTATAGTAGAATAATAAAAGATTAAATATTTTAATTTTCTAAACATGCCTTAGATTAGATCTAAATTACCATTAAGGATCTATGACATAAAAATTTTATATATAAAATCTGATATAAAATAGAAAACTGCATCGATCACATCGATGCCCTGAATCTGATCTAACTTTTAGATTATGTCGGTAGAGTTCAGAACTCATCATCTTTTCGTGGGTCGATGATCTCTGCTACTGATAAACATGGTACAAAGCTCTTGCTGATGTCAAGAAGCCACACAAATCATCCGACCTCTACAGATCGTCCACTCGAAGCTCTGATCGGATCTTCCTTCGTGGGAGTGCTAGCTTGCGTCGAAGGCTCTGGATGGCTGATCCAAGCTCCTTTTTTCGGATCTCCCAAACTCCTATGAATCAAAAAATGAAGCTTTATAAGGAGGTGGTTGTGTGAAAGATCGGACAAGACTCACTCTTGTATTTTTCTTCTCACAAAATCTAGAGATGAAATCCTAGAACCCACAACTCATACCCGAGAGAAAGAACACTTCCTCTGTTTCTCATGCATAGAAGCCCAACCCACTCTCAACTTTTTACATCCCCTCTCTTATATTTCTCATGCCAAAAATCACTTCTAATGTCGTACAAAACTGATCCCCATTTAAGGTTGACGTCCCATGGAAGATAAAGATAAGAATAAGGTAGTTTCGGTTCAAATTCAAGTGTTGGTTGATCCTCATCATCAATTCAAATCAAATTTGAATTAAATTTTGAACTAAACTTCATCCTTATCTTATGAACTCAGAGAGAGGTCGACCAATATCAGAATGGTGCAAAAAATCTTATGCAAAAATACTTTATGCGTGGAGAAATATGGTGGCGTGAAGAGGAGAGTCCAACTCAATTTGGACTCTAGGTTTTCGTTAAAATTCAAACCAATTTGAACTCAAATTTAAACCAACCAATTTCAAATTTAAAAAGACTCAGATGAGGATATGAAAAAAATTTTTGGGCATAAGAAAAAATCACATAAAATATTTTTCACATGAAGAATAAGAGGACGTAGATAAAGGAGGCGCAAGGGATTTGAATTCGAATTATTTTTCTCATCCAATTAGATTCTTAACCTAATCAAATTAGGTTAAACCCAATTAGACTATTAAACCTAATCTAATTAGGTAGCAAATAGCTTTGATCAAATACTAATCAAATCAGAAATTAATCGAGCTCAAGTCCTGATCATATCAGGAATCGAACACCCTTGGCGATTAGGTCATCTCATAACCTAATCGGATCAAACCAAATTGAATTCAGTTCAATTAGATTCGATCCAAATCTCAATGCTCAATCAAATTGAGTTAATTAGCAATCTAATTACTAATCAATCCTCCTATAATTCATCAATAATTAGCGAACTGATTTATTGCAGCTTTTACATAGGGTTAATCATCAATCGAATTGACTGTTTTATCCTAGAACGATCTTAATCGTTGATTAGCCATATGATCAGTCAGAAATTTTTTTTGAGTGACCCCATAGGTTCGAACCTAAGCTGGTAGTATGGAAACAATCTCCCTATACCAATCAAAGTGACCATCTAGCAATGATACCTGATGTCCGGATAGGTCGAAAGATTGCGAAGCATCATTCTAGAACTTATTGGCATATGGTTACCGTATAATTCATCTCTTTGATCCAAATGCTCAAAGTGACCTAGGGTTTAACTGCCAACCCTGATATGGTCATCCACATTGTATTTTAATTTTCAAAATCCATCACATAGATTATCCTGGCCAAGATTTTACTGAATTGAAACACACTGATATATTAACTCCTTATTCGAAAGGGTCAATTCCATCTTGACTCACATACCGACTTCGTAAGTACTTGACTATGTCCAGAAATCTTTCATCACTGAATTAGAAATTCAGATAGTCCAGCATCAAAGTATAGTGAGTGCTTGCAAGTCATCGTGATGATCTCAAGTCAGAGGAACACTTATACCCATATCCTTCGCGAGCTATTCTTGACAGTAGAGTGCTCAGCAATTGGTCACGTTCAGTGAGATGTACTCCTACGTCTCACTTGTATGCCATGCCAGTGTCTCCACACTCCTTGGTTAAGAGGACAACCAACATACATGGCACACAACGACCTATTCTTGATATAGCTATCATCCTAATAATAATATATCATTTGGTTATAAACTTAAGGTTTAAAGACCGATTGATATATCTTCCTATATTGAATTAAATAGTTCTAAGGACTTCATCACATAACAAAAGTTCAAAATGAGATGTACACAGTGATGAGAAAATCAAATAATATTTATTAATTCAATAATTCATATACAAGTACAATGATAAGCAAAACCATCAACAGACTGACGATTAATTTTAGGACACAATTTTCAACATATTATTATTAGTATGTTTGTCAATATTATAATCATTTTTTTTACCAAAATTATCAATAGTACCAACATTATCACTGGCACACACCCATCCTATATCCACGAGCACCCACATTCTCACCAACATTACATATTGAGTAATGTCTATGACTTCATGGATATCCATGTAATGTTCAATATATAAATGCGTTATACCTCATGGTTGACTTGGCTAAATATCTCAGAAACTTGTTGATCATCGTATAAACTCTAAGGCTATGTTAGAAGTCCCTTCTTGGTACCCTATAATGTACTTTTTGCCATATTAACGTAACTTAACTCATTGAACTTATCAACGATGGCAATATATAATACTTTGTCTATATCAATATCCTCTACCTCTATCATTAATCCACCAACATAATCGAATGCAAAATGGTTAACAATGAGCCACCATGATGAACAACAACTATAAAACAACTACGTCCATGCTGTAAACAGTAAAACATTGCATGTAAATACAAAAATAATTTATATAAACCCAATGAGGAGTCCCTTGAGCATATCAATAGGCAATGCAGGCCCCTAAAGCAGACATAAGGATCTACTAATCCATTAGATAATAAGCTATTAAGAATCTCTAACCTATTTAGCATATCAACATCCAATGCAGGACCCTAGAGCAAACACGAGTTCCACCAAACTATTATATATTAATCTTTTGAACATTTCAGCATCCAATACTAGACCATAAATTGAGCATAAGGGAACCACTAAACAATTATACCATGATATTTTTAGCATATCAATATCCAAAAATAGACATTAGGGGGTCCACTTAATAATTATACAAACATATCAACATCGAAGCAAACAACAGCGCCATATAATTCAAACCCCACATGCAGAAAACCTAACGTCTCTAATCATAATCCTACATTTTGAATAATACCCTTGTACCTCTCAAATTGCAGCCACATATTTGATATTGGGAACACACTCAACAGGAAATGTCATGATCATCCCTTTCCTCACAACAATGGCCGCATTCCAAAGGGGGACAGGTAGGCGCCTGATTTTGTCTAGCAAGCAGCATGCTTGGCAGATCAGGGCAAGGTCAACATCAGAGAGGAAGCCCTAGGCTACTAGGGTAGGATGGGGGAGGACTAGGGCAATATTAATTTTCTTTGATTTAATTGATATTTTCTTATCCAAACTAACTGACTTTTATTCTTCTTTAATTTGCCACATTAGATCAATTACCGATCATGTGCGGTCATGTGATAGTCACGGGCTGATGGCATTGAACTTATTCCCTAGGGGGGTTCTTATTCCCATTCCAAGGGGAAATAGAAATTTACTTATCTTAATAAAATGGATTTTACAAAAATACTTCTATTTAATTTATTTTTAAAAAATACTATTTTATCTAATTAATTTTTCAATTCTAATTTTGATTCTAGTCAGAAACCAAAAACATCAAAATATATGGCTATTCTAATTTCCACACCAATCAACTCAAATTTCAATTCTGATTTCAATATCCTTAGGATACATTTTGTCCATGACAAAAATTGAAATAGGAATGGATTGGAATAGAAATCAAAAATCTTACCCTCCAATGCATTTGGTGATTGGAATCGAAATTAAATTTAAATAATAGGAAAGAGTCTAATTAGATTTTTTGAAGATTGAGACATTTTCTTTTTCTCTTAGAATCAAAATGAAAATAAGACTTCCCCCACTAAATAACCAAAATGAGTTATTCTCGTTTGAGAGCCCAACTACGCCCAACCAAACATATCCTTAAAAGACATTTGGTATGAGACGATCATCCCAAAATCAAGAATGACACCGGTAGAGGTAATGAAACCATTGTATTTGGTTGCACCATGATCCTACCTGACAATATTCTCAAATCATTCCCATTCTTCAAATCACCACCTAATCTAGTGATGCGACATTAATAATCTAAGATCACCCGAAGATAGTGATTTTGAGCTGAAATTTGATGACAAAACAAACCCCTCAATCAAACAAAAAATTAATATATCAATATATCATTAATATATTATATAAATTTTATACATATGATATCATACTATATTGATATTCCATATTATATTTATGTATATTATATTATATTATATTATTAATCATATCATTATTCAATGATAATTTTAAATTATAGTAAAAATATATTATTATACTTCATACTTATATAATCAAATTAATTAATATATTACTTCTATTTTCCTTGTTTTCTAATGAAAATTAATATTAGTATTAGAAAATATATATTATAAACATAGTTAAAAATATTAGTTCTATAATACCAATTAATATCAGATTAATAATTTACAAACTAATAAATACATTTTAATGAAATACATAGATATTAGTAATATTAATAAATATATTACTATTTTATTATGATATATTTTATATGATTAATAAATTTATTTTTATAAATATATTAAAAATAATTCTAATATTATATGATCAATGATCTTGGTGTCAAATGAAATTTTAAACAAATTATTTATGGATACCTAACAATCTTTAATCACTAAAACATAACCAATCCAATACAATAACTTTAAATTATTAGGGATCAGATTAGCTCAAAATGAGCATCACTAGTGATTTAACATCACCATGGTGATCTTATTTGGATCCTTAAACGCCACCTTAATGTAGCAATCAGATTCCATGTGTGGAAATCCAATTTTCATGAACCAAATATAGCCGACAGAAACAGATTTCTTGCTTCTTCTGTCTTCGACAGCATAAAGTAAACAGAACAACTGATTCTCAAAACTATCGTTGGACCCACTGCCAACAGTATTGCTATATCGACCATCAACTTAAAGCAGTGAGCCAGTGACCTGTCACTAGAACGATTTAAATCAAAATAATGGACTTACGCTATTGGCCTACCATATTTTTATAGATTGAAAAAATGCCGTTTAACTCGTAGCACTGCTGATATGATATTTTCTCAGAAAACCTGCTGTTACAAAACTGTAATCAGCATTATATAAAAGCAAAGGGAGAAGATACAAAATACAAATATAAGAGTCATGACAGCAGCATGATCAACGTCATAAGCAATAGCAATGGTTGTTTCATAGCAGAACGACCACATTCAATCAACATGTCTTTTGCGGTATGTCATAAAATATCTTAGCATGGTTCTAATAGCAAATGTTAGGGATCCAACAGGATCCCATGGTACCATCACAGAACAAACTGGTAAACATTTGGAAGCAAGACAAGACATACAAATGAAGCGTTAGCAACAGATTCTAAAACAGAAACAATTTCAGATCATCATAACAATTCGATGATTAACAAAATACCGCAATACCCCTACAAGGATGAAAAACAGAAGCTTCTTTCACAAGGAAGATTTCAAAAGCCATGGATGCTATGAGCTGGTAACAAAAATAACAGAAGTTACAATAACAGAGACAGCAGCATTTACATCTTTTATCCTTTTCACCCTATCTAAGAAAAGAATGAGGACCTTGCATACATGGATTTTTGTATCAGATAACCTAATGACAACCATTATCCCATTTACAGTAAATTTAAAATTCAACTGTACAGAATAACCCTGTAAAACCCCCAACATTTTTTCATTCCCCGTAAAAAAAGGACCACAACAAACCACTGGTGTAAATCTAAATGGATACAACTATCAAGAAAACAGTAAGACATGTATCCCTCCATTCCCCACTTCTCATCCCCCACAACACCCCCCCACCCCCTCAACACCACCCCCCCCCCCCCCCAAAAAAAAAAAGACCCCACCAGCCCTAAAAAAAAAGTATTTTTAAACTGTAAGCACAACAGTGTTCTACTCTCATGACTGCATTATATCTTAATCCGAGGATCATATAATGGAATGAAGCTGGGTATATACAGGTCACAACTGGAAAGGTTTCTCCAGAAAATGCACGTCATGCCAAGGATGCAGGCACTACTTGACGCGGAATTCATGTCTAAATATAGTGAGATTCTGGGTAAATTTGTCTCTGTTCTTTGAATCCAAACTTCTTGTGACATCAGCCATCAGCTTATCAAAACATAGCGAGAGTCGTTGCTGTTGATCCGATGGCTGCATATAAGCAAGCAAAAGCTTTGTCAGAACACAGGAATGAGCAATTTAACACACGTAGATTCCTAGACCTGATTCATAGAGAGGGGAAAAAGAAAAAAAAAGATTGCCTGGAATTGTATGCATTGACAATTAAGGGTTTGCTTGGCTGCAAGGAGAACAGCATGGAGAACTATTTGAGGACAATCTAGGGCATTTCGGTATTGCTTTTGTTTTCTGTTTTTGTTTTAACAAAATCTAAGAAGAAAGTTGAACTTGATTGATCAAACATGTATGATGACATTCTTTGTTTTTCAAAATTTCTGTAAAATCTTTAGAGATTTTGGCAGCAAAGATTTATTGCTTCAAAAAATTGAAAATAAAAGAGCAAGGAATGGCAGAAGTTCCATGGAAATGTTACCTCAACCATCAATCTCCAGGTGGTATTTCACTTATTTTTAGGAATGCAAAAGCACAAAAACAACAATTTCAAAAGAAAATTGACACTTTCAACAGAAAATTGACACTTTCAAAAGCTTATTTCTAGATCTATGAAAAATTTTTCATTTCCATGAAAATGCATCACTTTTCCTTTTCATGAATTTCCTTGCAACTAAACATACCTAAATGAAAAATATTCTATCAAAAAAAAAAATGGCAATAAAAATATTTTAAGAATTTTAACGTGCAAAGCAGCCTACATCTTCCAGCAAAATCTTTCAAATACCAAAGGCATCTCACTTTACCATATATATATATATATATATATGAAAGAACCTGAGAAACAAAATATTCAAAGTCCTAAAATCCTAGTTCTTCGCCACTTGACCGAAGCCCTAACTGGATGCTGAAGATATCATATCGAAATATGCTCACATTTACAAACAGGTGGTCTGATCCCTAATCAATGACAGAAAAATGTGACAGTGTTAATGATTAAATAGGTGGAAGTTGGTACTAACCTGTGAAACCAAGATCTGAGCTCTCAAATCATTGAACATCTGCGGGTACGGAACACAAAGTGAGCAAAGATAGAAAAGAGGCAAGGACAGTACCAAGCAGTATCAGAACGTTATTTGAGATAGTGGACTTCAGAATAACAACAAATACTGGATTTATCCAAATAGTAGCATAAAAGATACAGCCATGGCCATCTTATTCCAGTGATGGTGATGGAAACTTAAAAAAGTGCCAATTACCTTAGCTACTGTTCCTCAATAAGAAACAAAACAAAAAAGTGCCCAAGTTACGTGTTTTATATCTTATATAATAATAATGAATCAGGACAACAAAAAAGCATGCAATCATGACCATCATGTTCCAGTGATGATGATGGATCACAAGTGTCAATTATCTCAGCTACTACTATTGTTCAATAAGAAAGAATACAATGAAAGTGCCTACACTTGCATGTTTTAGCAAGTTGCAACATAATATTGCCTGTCTGCCTACAGAAATTCTTTAACCAGAAATCAGGAACTTGACCAAATAGAGACCTCCACTGACTACATGAAGACCTACAAGATCATCACCAGAAGTAGGTTTTGTTTAAAGGCTAAAAGCTATCTCAGATGCAATCGGTACAATATGGAAGGCTATGTACATCATAACAAGAGTCTGGTCATTTCAAGGAGAGAGATGGACATCAGTTCATGAGAAAAGCCATGACATCCTATCCACTTAAAACCACAATGTTGCCATTTATGGAAAACAAGGACATTGATCTGGAGATTCAAGCATCCATCTAAATATTTTCATTCCAACCATGTCCATCTAGCAAGATCCTCTTTATTATGAAACACTATGAACCAATGTTTGTTGAAATAGTATCAAAGGGGGTGTTGGCCAGTGATTGGTTCGGTACAATATGGATCCGTATTGTACGGTTCCAAGACATACTAGTACAGGAAGATCCAGAGAGGGAGAGGGAGGGGGAGGGGAAGAAAAGATAGGAAAAGAGAGAGAGAAAGGGAGAGAGGGGAAAGAGGCCAAGAGAGAGACAGGGCTCAAAATCCATCACCAAAATAAGGAATCCTCTATTTGTACGAAATAGAGATCCCTAATTTTTTTTTTTTGACGATTTCAATTCAAAATCGGCAAAAAAGATAATGCCCAAGTTTCGAACCAAAGGACAGGACTATTCCGGTTCGTCCTCGGTAAGGTTTGGTACATCCCGAACCATGTAGTCAAGGGTCACATGGTGAACCTTGCTATGAACCACGTTATTATGGCGTTTAATAATGGAAGTGATGCAGCACAACAAGATTCGTCCAGCTCACAACTCATGCGGCTGCCCAAACCTAAAACTCTTCAACACATTCTGGTTGGGCCTCCTCTATCGAGACAAGCAGGCCAATATCTCTCAACTCAGCTCGGCCACCAATCCAAGCAGAGCAAGATCTTCCCATGAAGCAAGTAGCTTGGTCCCTCCACCTAAGTCTACATGAGGCCTTAGCAATCCCATCACATGCCCACCTATTATAGCACACCCTCAAAGTTATTATGCCATGTCAACAATTTGTTATAGCACGACCCTGAGTATATTAAGATATGATTCACTGGAGATACGAGATCCCAACCATAAATAAATCCAAAGGCCCTCCACTAGAAAGGTAATGCAAGATCACTAATAGCTAGGGGGGACTCTATTTACTATTTTTTTCTTCCTCTTTTTGTTCCCCTTTGAAACCCTCTCTAACTAAAGCATTAAAGAGCCCGGTCAAAACCAATCCAGCTAGTGCTCACCATTGTCCATTGTCTCGTAGGTCCATGGAGGCAATCCGCATCAATGTCCTGAAATTGGTGGCAATAGATTGGCCTTATCCAAAGGAAGAGAGGAGAGAAGCAATAAAACTTAGAAGTAATAATCGAACATCCACCCAACCTCTAGATGGCTTCCCACACAACCCTTTGAGATCCCAATCATGTCAACCCACCATAGGAGTTTACAATGCTGGATGATTTGGCTTGCATGCCTGGCAAGTACAAGCCCTTACAATATGCGATGTAGAACCTGCAGCAACAAGTTGGTAACCCTCCTACCAGCCAACAAACCACCAAAGATGCCTCAGCATAGAGTAGCAGCCATCACCACCCTTAAAGCCCCAAGCAAGGCTGATGGCATGATCGTCGTTTTCAGGAAGCAAGTTCCAATTCCAATAACTCTCCCCCGTATCGACCGAGACAAATCCCCAAGTGGAAGGCATCCACTGTGAGATTGAGATGCATCACCAAATCAAAGCCCTGCAAGGGCAGATGGTCGATATAGAGGATGATCTGAGGGAGATCGATGGTCCTTCCTTTACAAGGGAAATCCTAGAGGAGCCCGTGCCCCAAAAAATTCAATACGGCATAGTTTGAGCACTATGACGGTACCACTGATCTGTAGACCATCTAGGGAGATCCAAAGGTCTCACTCTATCATAAGAAGCTAACAACACCATAATGTGTTGAGCTTTCCATACCAGCCTTAGAAAAGCTGCTGTGTGTTGGTTCTCAAGTCTTCGATGGGGATCAAATAACCCTTTCAATCAGCTCAACCATGCGTTTGTCAGCCATTTCCTTCACATCAAGAGGCAAAGGAAGATCTTCACTGACCTCTTCACTATTAAATAGAGGGAGGAGTCCCTCCAAAGCTACTTTAGCCAGTCTAACACTGAAACCCTAGAGGTGCATGTTAGATCCCTTCATCGCTATGGCCACAATGGTGAACAGGTTGCCCCATGCTTTGACTTTTCACTGGATAAGAGGCCTTTAAGAGATTTAGCTAAGCTCCTCTCCTAGGCGGACAAATATATGCAACTCGAGGAAGCCATAGCTGCTCAAAAAGAGGCAGCAAGAAGGAATAGTAAAAAAATGCCCGAGCCATGAAAAGAGGGGTAAGCATGGGAGGCATAAACAAGACAAAGGGACCACCGTGTGGCCTCGGGACTCACCTTGCAAGTTCGAGAGGCACGATCCTCTTAATGCTTCAACGGCCCAAATCATGATGGAAATGCAAAGCCGGAGGTATCTCGACCAACCCCAGAAGATGAAAACCCCAACTAGCAAAAGGGATCCAAACAAGTCCTACTGGTTCCATAAGGATCATAGGCATGACACCAAAGAATGTGTCCAATTAAGGGATAAGATTGAAGCCCTCATTCAATGAGGAAATCTTTGCGCTATGTTGGTAGTTGGAGGGAAAATGCCAAGCGGGATGGGTAGTCCTCGATTGAACAAGAAAACATGCAACTCATCGGGATGATCGCCCTAATCCATGGAGGGTTCACAATAGAGGAAAGCTCATGACTTAGAGACCCAAGTAGCAAGGTCGGATTCCAAACGAACCAAGGCCACCAAATGAGGAGAGCACCGTACACCCAAGTAGCAAGGTCAGATCCCAAACGAACTAAGGCCACTAGACAAGGAGAGCACCATACAACTGAGCTCTGATGCATTTGGGCTGGCACAGTAAGATTTGTAGATTAGCTTTATACCTTTTGCTGCTAATAAAATTGGGTTTCAACTCTTCCCCAATACACTGTCTCACCTCAACACGACTAACCTGCAAAGGCACCTTAGGATTGACTGGGACATCCGTCGTGTAAGCCTACATGGTCAGGGAGCTAAACCCGAAAAGCCGAACCCCAAATACTCCCATGGAGACATCCTAGGATTGACTAGGACCTCCATTTTGTGAGCCCACGTGCTAGGGAGCTAAACCAGAAGAACTGAACTCTAGGTACTCCTAGTCCTAGTACTAAATAGGCTTAAATAGAAGGAAGCATGCTTGGATCAATTACCCAAGAATCGCCAACTAGAAGAACCCAACCAATCAGAAATCTTAGTACCACCTAGACTCAGATAGAAGTGCGCTCGGTTCAATCATTTGAGCATCATTGACTAGAAGAACCCAACCAATCACCAACCAAAAGCCTATAAGAAACTACATTATATTTCGATAAAGGAAAAAAATCTAACATACCTTTGGATCGATGGTGATCAGTTCTTTTGGTTTGATTATCCAATGAGCTCCAAGGACATTCTGGCTCATATTTTTAGTGCCATGGCTGCTATGGAGCTCTTCTCATGAATTAACCTGACTCTAAGAGGCATAGTTTCTAAAGCACTTATGACTATCCCGATCAGCCTCTGCATCAGCTCAGCTCATTTTGCTATGGTCTTACCTTGTCATGATCTCTTGGTCATATATTTCTCTCAACTAGTCCCCAAGGGCATTATGATGTTATGACCTCATCATAAATTATTAAAATAATATCAGATATCTGAATTCTATTAACTATGGCTCCATCTCAGCTCTCTGGCATTATTTGGTCAACCTTGGAGATTCACACTTCTAGCCTAGTCTAGCCCGCCTCAGTGTCCTTAGGACGGCCTCAAGCAAATCATCCAAACAATAGATGTATGCATAAGAGTTTTCTTCCTTTCATTAATACTATACGATTACATGATAGGTAAAAGATCGGGCCAAACTATTACATTACAAGAAAAAAGTGAGAAGAGAAAAGGAGGGATAGGCTAACCAAACTCTAGCGCCTCATCCTACACCCCCATGACAAAGTGTTAGATGCATGCCCTAGAAGCTAAGTTGGCTGACACATGCAATCTTTCTAGAGATATAATTTTATAATTGAATAAATAAAATAGGATTAATTTTTTCATTCATGTTGTCATGTGTCCATAAATCATTTGAAGAATTAATAAGATGATGATACATTCTCAAGAGTTGAGAATTTGAGACGTCATTGATGATTAATTCCTAAATGCTTCCGATCGATGGATCATCACGAAGATGATGATTGATCCAGTAAGATAGGTATACGGATCGTTTTTCTCTAAATAGACGAGTCTCGAGTCTACAATATGGAGACACTAAAGCATGAGTACAAGTGATTGTTAGAGAACAATGACACCGAGCATGACCAACACGAGTAGTCATATGGATGTCTATCCACTCGTCAGTGACATACTCGATGCTGCAGTGTTGTGAGTAGTCCTTAGACCTGCGGTACCTTGACTATTCACAATGGGGTTGCTGTATTTTGACTGCACAAATACTTGGTTACCTAACCATTCGAAATCTTGCGGTGTATGATGGCTACAGTAGGTTTATTGTAGTAAGATGTGTACCTAGAAGGAATCTATCGATCTTGATAGAAAGAGTAGTCTTATGTTATTCATGAGACAGTTCAGAAATCCATGACCATGATAATGTGAATGATGGAAAAGAATTTTCATAAGATTTCACATATGAACTTAAGTCTATTGAATATTATATATGACAAGCAATGAGGTTTGACGAGTTATCCATAACCTCTGTCTTGTCGAAACTCATGATAGAAGGACCGAATCACACGATAACTACATCTAGAGATTCATTATTTAGTTCTGCTGGATAGCCACTACATACTGATAGATGTCACTGGTGGATTGTGAGATCAATAAAAATTATTTGGATGATCAAATAATTCTTAATTAGCTGAATTGAAATTGTTCCAATCCATTGAAAAGTATTTCAATGATATTGATGATAGAGATCACAATATATCTCACTCCAGACAGAATTGAACCTATAGGGTCATACAAACAAGGATTTGATCTGAAATTGATCAATTGGACCTGTGAAGTCTCAATTAGGTTTGAATTTGATGAAATCCAATTGAATTTAAGAAACCATGCTAGCACATGATTAAACCCAATTCCTCTTTGGACTTGGACTCCCTATTGGATAAGGATTTTGACCAAGTCAATGCATGCAATTGGATAAGGATGCAAATCAAGAGTTGGCACCTCATCCTACCTTTCTTGGGCGCGGAACTCTTGGAGAGGAGGGGCACCAACTATATTAACGCCCCACCTATTTATCGTGAAAAGAGAGAGAGGAGGTATGCACCCCCTTCTGGATAAGATCCAAAGACGCACGCCTATCTGGATAAAGCCCTAGCGTCGCTAGGGTTTTGGATGGATGAGGGGCACCCCAAGAGTTGGAGTGCCTAAGGTTTCTTGAGGTGATAATTTGGAGTGCACACCCCAATTTATTTTGGCATGAAAATTGAGAGGCGCCTCAAGCAGAGTCCTGCTTTAAGTCTTTGACCAATTAAAAGCCTAAAACCCTAGGACTCTTCTTTGTTTGTTTAAGAGATGAGATCTCTTAAAATCAAACAGCTCTCACGCTCCCAGGGGATGGCTAAAAATTGTTTTCATGCCAACTTTTCTTGCGCCTCTCAAACATATCTCACGCCAATAAGATTGGCACCCCCTTTCTCACTCCTAGAGTTCTCTTACGTTCCTTCCCTCTCTCTCTCTCGCTTTTTCTCTTACACGCCCAAGAGTTGGGTGTATCTGGTTCTCATGTCCAAGAGTTGGGCATCCTCTCGTCTATGCTCAAGGGTTTGAGGGTTGATCTACATGTTGATGTAGATCTACATCATAGAAGAGGAGATCCAAATTTAAGGGAAGAGAGAAATCAAATCTAGGATCAAGTGTTGATCCAATGACCCAGGATCAAAAGTTGATCGCTGATCAAAATGCATGCAGATCCATCATAGAGATGAAGGATCAAATCAAAAAGGACAGTCTCAGATCGATCCCGAATGGATACCTGTAGAGACCGGACACGTGCGGTTGATCGATGGACCTCGAAGCTTTACCACGATCATCAAATTCGCGATGGATATCTATCTGCGCAAAGGTGAAGATGCGATCTTCATCATTACATTATTTTCTATATTTATATTTTATTTTTTGATCTTAAAATTATGATCCCGACCTGGACGTATGAGATACGATCTCATACATGCACGTGTCGGATCGGATCCCTTCTGCTGCAATAATTTTTTATCGAGATCCGACGCGCGCGGTGGAAGACTTCCTTCAAGTGGTATCAGAGCCTTTAAGTTATGGAATCATGATTTTAACGATCAAAATCAGATCTGAAATATTAGATTAGATCTAAGATTCAATCAAATTTGAACATCAGATTAGATCCGGTAATTTAATTAGATCTGTTTATATGATTCATGTTCAGATTAGATCTAAAAATTCTGCTTTGATCTGAATTTTTGTTTCAAATTTAGATTAGACCTGTAATTTGATTAGATCTTTAAATTTAGATTAGATCTAAACTTTATTAAGATCTAAAATTTAGATTAAAAACAGAATTTTGAATCATAAGATCTAATTAGATGAGTTTAGGGTTAATCTTTGATGAGATTGAAGATGAAACCCTAACCAAAATACCTTTTGAGAAAAGGATGAACCCTAAAATAAAATAAGATTTTATTTAAGATTATAAGATAATCGCATGGTGTTTTCATGGATATATGTGGTCATCGCAATGAATCACTACAACCCTTGGTATAGGGTGTATCATGATTACACGATTTGATGGTTGTGATTGTAATTCACAATAAAAAACCAAAGCGAACCCAATCTCGAATTGGTGGACCAATTTGGTGTCTTAGACAAGTGTTTAGATGGTGGTTACTTAATTAGGACCATTGCCACCGACAGCGGGGAGCCTCCCACCCATCTCTTACCTGGCCATTTTGGGGATTGATTTCAATTTTGTGGTGCTTAAGGTTGAGTCCACTACATTTGCATTGTACCATGAGTCCAGTCTTGATTAGACCAAGCCAGGATCTCACCAATAGATCCAATGTAATTGTTGATTTACATACAATGTAAATTAACAATTAGGATTAAAGAGACCTAAATTAAAAATCTCCTCATTAATATTAAGTTGTAGGGTCTTCCACCGTTGTAGAATGCCGTGCCCTCTCTGATGTTGACTATTCTCGGCTGGACACAATGGTTCAGTTGCATCAGGAGAAAAGTAACCACTCTATTAGCATGAGATGTTACAGGGCGGAGATGGGTTGGGCCCAAAATCTGTTAGATGAGGATCCAATGACAACTTTACTCGTGCTCAATGGTGGGTCTGACTTAACCAAGGAATGATACCAAGATATGTCAGGTGAGGTCTTAGGACTTAGAGATCAAATCCGATGCAATTTACTTGAGAAGTATTGGACAAGAGTTGTCCACTCTTTAATTGACACAATCACCAAGATCTGTCAGATGAGGTGGTGTGCCAATCGGTGAGACCGCAGTATCTGCTAAAAATTCTAACTAGTGAAGGGGTTCTCGTTTCCCCGTTCGAGTGTAGGAATTCGTAAAAAAGTAGAAGGTAATTTATTTTTAAAATAGAACCCCTAAAACAAACTAAATAAATCAATTACAAAAATCTAACTAGAATCTTCTTCTCTCTGCTAGAAAATTTCCTTATTCTAGAAACCATTCGACTAACCGGACCTAATTATAAGGACTGGCTCAAGAATTTGAAAGTTGTTTTAAATTCCGAGAAGCTTAGCTATGCTATGGATCAGGATACTCCAGTGTTACCAAACCGTCCAACCACTGACCAATGGGAAGAATTGGATAAATGGACAGATGATAATAAGGTCAGGTGCCATAAATTGGCTTCAAATGTAATGCTAGCATGAGGTCATGTAGACTACTGGGGCTATGTGGACTCACAAGGATTGTATGATGAGGAGAGCCGATCAGCATGCTTTTTAGCAGTAAGATAAGAATCAGGGCAGTATGTCCACAATCATTGTTTGACAATAATCAAGGATTTGGAGGAGCTTAAAAAGCTCGGCATGACCATGCACAAGAAATTACAAACGGATTTGATCCAACAATCCCTTATAGATTTGTATGAGTAGTTTATAATAAAATCCATATGAACAAGATAGATTGCAATCTGATCAAATTATTAGACATGTTGGTGACAACAGAGGGGACTTTGAAGAGTTCAAGAGCCATGGTTCTCGCTGAAGAGCAGAGGAACTATCCTGCGTACATAACCTAAAGAAAATAAAAAGGACACAGCTTTAGAACGTATATCAGATATGCTCGTGATGAAATCTAACCTTACAGTTTCTACTCCTAGTTGGGTCATAGACTCTAGTTCTTGTGCACACTTGTGCACTTCTATGCAGAATCTTGAAGGAAGTAGAAGGCTTAGGGAAGATAAGATAACCCTTTCGGATTGACAATAGGGCAAGAGTTGTTGCTGTGGCTATCATCACCCATCCTTTGTGATTACCATCTGGATTTAGTTCTAAGGGACTGTTATAATGAACCTGCTGCTAATAGAAATTTGATTTATATTTCATATACAGATTAATTATAAAGGCTATTGTACCATTTATTTGGGAAATAAAATAGTTGGACGTGGCTTTATGATTTACGATCTCTATCAATTACATGTTGATGTATCTATAAATTTATCTGAGCAGATAGTGAGTGCCGTAGGATCCGAGATCTCTAGGAATGAGACTAATCCTAAATATATGTGGCTCCTTAGGCTAGGTCATATAGGAGAAGGATTAACAAATTGGAGAAAGATGGGCCTTTGGGCTTAATGACTACTGAGTCATATCCAATCTGTGAATCTTGTCTTCAAGAAAAAGTGATCAAGCTACCTTTTATAGGACATGGGGATAGGACCACTAAGATACTTGCACTAATATACACTGATATGTATGATCCATTTGATGTGCTAGCCAAAGAAGATTATGTTTACTTTATTACTTTTATCGATCACAGTACAGATGTGTATAAAAATACAAATCTGAAGCTTTTGAAAAGTTCAAAAAATTCGAATATGAAGTAGAGCCGTAAATCAAAAAAAACCTAAAGGTATTTCGATCAGATCGAAGATGAATATCTAAGTAGAAAATTTTTAGATTATCTCGTGCAAAACGACATAGTCTCACAATACAATAGACTCCACATGAATGCTTCAACTCAACGAAATTTCAAAATAGAGAAATCGGATCCCATTCGATATGGTTCGATCCATGGTGGGCATCACTGATCTTTTATTATTTCTTTAGAGAACATGCTTGGCTTACTACTAATTATTTAGTAAATTAGATTCTCTCTAAATCTGTTCTTACCACACCATATGAGATATGATATGGTAAGAAATCGAATCTTGATCATCTCAAGATTTGGGGATGTTCAGCCCATGTCAAGTGACAGCAGGCAGACAAGTTAGAGGTTAGGCCTATGAGCTCGTTTTATGAGGTATCCAAAAAAATTTTTAGGATACTATTATCTCCTAATAGATCACAATGTGATTGTGAGCCGACATACTATCTTCTTGAAAAAATAGTTTATCCATAATGAAAATAGTGGGAGGTAAATAGAGCTCGAAGAGAGTCTCTAATGAGCAAGAACAAGTCATAGAACTTGTAGAATCCATTGAGCCAATAAATGGTATACCTCCTCTACCTTGTAAATATAATAGGATCTCCCATTCTTCTGAAAGGTACAAGATGTGTACAGAGGATGAAGAGAAAATGTTCCTCATGAGAGATAGAGAACATGGAGATAATCCTGAAAACTATTACGAGGCGATGATAGTCATCGATTTCGAGAAATGGCAGATGGATGTGAAAATTGCATTCCTAGATGGATATCTTTGAAAGATATCTATATGGAGCAGCCTCTGGATTTCATTTTCAGTGATAGAGATCATAAGTTCTGCAAACTAAAAAAGTCCATTTATGGACTCGAGCAAGCATCTCAGAGTCGGAATACTCATTTTCATGATACAATTAAAATATTTGATTTCATCAAGAATGAAGAAAAACCATAAGTCTTTAAGTAGATCAATGGGAGTGCTTGACATTCCTCATATTGTACATGGATGACATGCTCATTGAGAATGATGTTCTCATGCTGATCTAGGTTAACGTCTGGTTGTCGAATAAATTCTCTATGAAAGACTTAGGAGAAGCATCCTATATTCTAGAAATAAAGGTCCATAGAGATAGATCTAAGAGGATGCTTGGTTTACACAGAAATTCTGCATAGAAAAATACCGAAGGGTGAATGAAAACTCCAAAAAGAGATTGTTATCCTTTAAGGATAGAGTTCATCTCTCCAAGATGATGTGCCCTAACACATCTGAGGAGATTCAGAGCATGAGCTAAATCTTTTATGCTTTTGCAATAGGAGTCTCATGTACATTGTATACGACTTGATATAACTCGTGCTATAAGTGTCACGAACATATATCAGTCAAATCCAGACTAAGCACTAGATATCTGTGAAGAATATCTTTATGTACTTGAAAAGCACTAAGGATATGTTCTTGATCTTTAGAGGAGAAGAATTTAGGATTCTGAGATATACATGGATTAACGATAGAAGGTCTACATCAGGATGTATATCCTATGTTATAGTGATGCGGTACATTGAAAGAGTTCCAAACAACCGTTCATTGCAAATTCCACCATGGAGACAGAGATTATCGCCGCTTCTAAGGGTGCTTAGAAAGAATTCTGGTTCATAAGTTTGTTGCGGAGCTTGAAGTGATGACAAGAGATATCATGTCACTCTACTGCGATAACATTGGTACCATAGCTTCGATTAAGGAATCAAGATCTTACCAGAAGTCTAAGCACATAAAGCAACGATTCTATCTGATTCACAAATACCTTGAGAAGTTCATCAAGGTGCAAAGAGTAGACTTCACGAAGAACGTGATAGACCCGTTGACTAAGCTGTTGAGCTAGCTAAAAACTGATGTTCATCTTGAAAAGATGAGGCTTGAGTTTATAGCCAATTGACTTTAGTGCAAGTGAAAGATTGTTAGATGTATGTATGCCCTAAAAGCCAAGTTGATTGATACATGTAATTTTTCTAGAGATAATTTTGTAATTGAATAAATAAAATAGGATTATTTTTTTTATTCTTGTCATGTGTCCATGAATCGTCCGAGAAATTAATAAGATGATGACACATTCTCAAGAGTTCAAATTTGAGATATATGTCATTGGTGATTAATTCCTAAATACTCCCGATCGATGGATCATCACGAGGATGATGATTGATCCGATAAAATTGATGTACAGATCGCTTTCCTCTGAATAGACGAGTTTCGAATCTACAATGTGTGGACACTAAAGCGAGTACAGGTGATTGTTAGAAAATAATGGTCTGAGCATGACCAACACGAGTAGTCATATGGATGTCTATCCACTCGTCAGTGACATACTCGATGCTGCAATGATGTAAGTAGTCCTTACCTGTAGTGCCTTGGCTAATTTGAAACCTTACAGTATATGTTGGTTACAGTAGATTCATTGTAGAAGTAAGGTGTGCACCTAGAAGGGATCTATCGATCTTGATAGAAAGGAGTAGTCCTATGTTATTCATAAGACTGAGTTCAAAAATCCATAACCATGGTAATATGAATGATGGAAAGAACTTTCCATAAGGTTTCACATATGAACTCAAGTCAATTGAATATTACATATGATAAGCGATGAGGTTTGACAAGTTATCCATAATCTCTGTCTTGTCAGAACTCGTAATAGAAAAACTGAATCACACGATAACTGCATCTAGAGGTTTATTATTCAGTTCTGCTGGATTGTCACTATATACTACTAGATGTCACTGATGGATTGTGAGACCAATAAAAATTATTTTGATGATCGAATAATTCTTAATTGACTGAATTGGAATTGTTCCAATCAATTAAAAAGTATTTCAATGATATTGATGATGGAGATCACAATTTATTTTACTACCAGACAGAATTGAACCTATGAGATCACACAAATAAGATATTTGGTCTGAAATTGATCAATTGGGGCTAGTGAAGTCCTAATTGGGCTTGGATTTGGTAAAATCCAATTGGATTTAAGAAACCATACTAGCACATGGTTAAACTCAATTCCTCTTTAGACTTGGACTCCCTATTGGATAAAAATTTTGATCAAGTCAATGCATGCAATTAGATAAGGATGCGGACCAAGAGTTGGCATCTCATCCTACCTTTCTTGGGCGTGGAACTCTTGGAGAGAAGGGGCACCAATAGTTGGCGCCCCACCTATTTACCGTGAAAAGAGAGAGGGTGTGCGCCCCCTTTTGGATAAGATCCAGGGGTGCACGCCCATCTGGATAAGCCCTGACGTCGCTAGGGTTTTGGATGGATAAGGGGCACCCCAAGAGTTGGAGCACCTAAGGTTTCTTACGGTGATAATTTGGAGCGTACGCCCCAATTTGTTTTGGTGTGAAAAAATTAAGAGAGGAGGCACCTCAAGTAGAGTCCTGCTTTAAGTCTTTGACCAGTCAAAGGCTTAAAACCCTAGGACCCTTTGTTTGTTTAAGAGATGAGATCTCTTAAAATCAAACGGCTCTCACGCTCTCAAGGGATGGCTGAAAATTGTTTTCACGCCAACTTTTCTTATGCCTCTCAAACATATCTCACACCAAGAAATAGGAGCACACCCCATCTCATGCCAATAAGATTGGCGCCCCCTTTCTCATGCCTAGAGTTCTCTTACACACCCTCCCTTTCTCTCTCTCTCTCACTTTCTCTTACACGCCCAAGAGTTGGGTGTATCAAGTTCTTATGTCCAAGAGTTGGGCATCCTCTCTTCTATGCTCAAGGATTTAAGGGCTGATCTACATGTTGATTTAGATCTACACCATAGAAGAGGAGATCCAAATTTAAGCAGAGAAAAAGAGAGCTCAAATCTAGAATCAAGAGTTGATCCAGATGATCAGGATCAAGAGTTGATCACTTATCAAAGTGCATGCAGATCCTCATGGAGATGAACGATCAAATCACAGAGGACAGTCCCAGATCGATCCCGAGTGGATACCCGTAAAGGCTGGATGTGTGTGCGGCTGATCGACGGACTTCGAAGCTTTACCACGATCATTAGATTCGTGGTGGATATCTACCCACGCAAAAGTGAAGATGCGATCTTCATCATTACGTTATTTTCTGTATTTATATTTTATTTTTTGATCTTAAAATCATGATCCCGACCTGGACATATGAGATACGATCTCATACATGCGCATGTCGGATCGGATCCCTTCTACTGCAATAAGTTTTAATCGGGATCCAACGCGTGCTGCAGAAAACTTCCTTCATGAAGAAGCCTGGAAGGAGACCTATCTAACATCTAATGGGCTACCCATCCCACTCTAATGAATTTTGTCCCCTCTTGGGAGTTGGGACAGCTCTCGCTAGGGACAAAACAAACAAGATACATCTAATGGGCTACCCATCCCATTCTGACGAAGGGTGTTCGCCTAACGAATTTTGCCCCCTCTTGGGAGTTAGGACAGCTCTCGCTAGGGACAAAACAAACAAGATCAGGCAAGAGCATTGTTGTCCCTCTTTGGAATTTCCAGAAACACTATCAGAAGGAATTTGTCATCTCCAATTGAATGTTGACCGAGGTCTTGTACTCCTTTATTGCTCGAAGAAACTCTCTTCTCAGCCTTAGCGACTTGCTGCCTGACACCTGCAATTCCCTTCCAATTCCTAAAGCCCAAAAATTCAGCCACCTCAGCCCTATCCTCAATAGCCCTCAGCTTAAAATCCATCTCAGCAATTCTCTAGCCGGATTCAGCGTCCACAGGAGCAATCTCAATCACTAGCCGGCCTCAAAGGGATTCAAACTCAGCCTCCACCTTGGCAACCTTCTCCATGGCCCTCATAGAGCCAACTAGAGCTCTCCAAAGTGATTTTAAAGACCTCCCTTCCATGGAAGATCCATGAGAGTGTTATCCTATGGCAGAGAGGAAGAGAAGTAAATAAGGAAGATCGACCTTCTAAGAGGAAAGGAGAGGGAGGAAGCCATAAAACCCCCATAGCCAAAGACAAATCGATAGGCTAGTTCAACGTGAATCTCTCATAGTGATAGAAAGGACTTCCTGAACTTCTTTAGAAATGGCAAATTTGCAAGAAGCCATCCTCACTCTCTTTATAGGATCTTGAACGGCCTGGATTAGTCAATACAGACAGATCGGCGGGCATGAGTTGCATCCTCCTTGTCTTTGATAACTAGCACCCTTTCAAGAGATCAATAGTCAGTATTCAACCATCAAGAAGAAGATTCACTACTCATGAATTAACGCACTCTTCAAGGTGATGTGAAATCCAATAGGTGCCTACTTCGCCCAAACCAAAGTGGTGCATCGGGTTCAAAAGTGGGGGCGGGGGGGCACCAATTTTATGGCATTTAAGAACCAAGGTGATATGGCACAATGAGATTCATCCAGTTCACGACTTGTGGCAGCACAAGCACATCCTAAAACTTTTCAAGGCATTCTGGTTGGGCCTCTACCACAATAAGCAGGCTTGCGGCAGCCAACCTCCAAGGCTGATCTCTCAACTCAACTTGGCCACCAACCCTAGTAAAGGAGGATCTTCCAATGAAGGAAGCAACTCAGTCCCTCCACCTCAAGTTTGCATAAGGCCTGGGTAATCCCATCACATGTCAACCTATTACAGCACACCCTCAAGATTTTTACGCCACATCGACAATTTGTTGCAGCACAACCTCAAGATTATTGATATATGATTCATTGGAGATGTGGAATCCCAAGTATAAATAAATCTAAAGGCCCTCCAAAAAGTTAATGCAAAATCACTATAGCCAAGGGAGACTATTTCACTGCTCTTTCCTCCTTTTGTTCCCCTCTGGAACCCTCTCTGACTTAATCATCAAAAGGCATGACTGAAGCCAATCTGGCGAGCTCTCACCCTTGTCTGTTGTCTCACAGATCCACTAAGACAGTCTGCATTGGCATCCTCAGATTGGTTGCAAAAGATGCAAAATTCAAGATCTTTTGATTTACAATATTTTCCCTCAAGTCACTTAGGCATGCATCAGTCACTTTACATCCTGAAAGCATCTCAACACTTCATCCACCCAAATCCTATCCTTTAACATAAACGGGCGCATCACATAATATCCTAAAAGCACCTCAAGTCCATCTAACCAATTATAATTGTATTACACAATTCTTCATCCACCCAAATCAAACCTATTACACTTCCATCTCAACATTCTCATTTATACCATGTTCATCCTATTTACTTAGAACCTCTTTACTACCTAATATTATGAAACGTGATATATTTTAAGTGTTTGTGGTCAAGAATATACTTCAGTCACTAAGCATCCATATTCTCTATTTTGAGCAAGGTTCGCCAACTTGGAACCAGACCCTATGCCAGTCGGCCAGTGGTACGAGTCGGTATACCCCCATACTGAATCATACCAGGCCCAAACCGATAAGGAAACAAGGAAGAACTGGAAAGGAAAAAAGAGACAGAGAGGGGGGAGAGAGAGAGAGAGAAAGAGAGAGAGAGAAGGAAAAGGAGGCCGGTGGAGATGCCTACAATGGCCATCGGAGGACCGCGGAGGCCCTTGGGGAGCCGTCGAGACCTCCGAAGCTTTGCATCCTCCACGAGAGATTAGAGAAAGGGAGGGAAGGAGAGAAATAGAGCGAAGGGAAGACGGCGGGAAGGGCGCCGGATGGCCGCCGTGGCCATTAAGCAGCCAAAATCGACCATGCGGACGTCGTGGTTCAAAACAGGTGCAACCTTCCCTTATTTATCATTTCACGTTTTTTTAAACACAATGCACAGTGAAGCTAGCATCCCATCAGTCATGAGCTATGACCATATTTTTTCGATAACAGAGTCATGATACCGTGTGTTTGCTTGCAGTGGACTGCATGTCATCTAGCAGCATGCTACATATCTTGTAGCAAAGTCATTAGAAACTATGAATCTACCAGCGGTATGTCACGTATCTACTTGCAACATGTCATGTATCTACTAGCGATATAAACCCTCAGGACCGATCAAATACCAACGTATTAGCCCCCATTAGCGGGATCCTTAACATAGTTAGGCTAAGAGTCCAAGTCATTTTGAATCAAAATTATTTTTACAAATCACATTTCATATTTCAATTCAATAAGAATACATAATCATGAGGTATCAAAATAAATCGAGTGCAATGCATAATAAGATCAATACTTTCAATCATGCTTCATCATAATATTTTAAAATAAGATATATTTAATAATAAAATATCGTTTATTAAATTCATGCATTGATTTCAAAAATCAGGTGAGAAAATATTTTATAGCTTGCCAGCTCACTGTGCATCGCATTAAAAAAAAACATGACAAAGTGATGAACAGGGGTAGGTTGCCCCTGTTTCGAACCCATGGCACCTGCGGAGTCGATTTCGACCATCCGACAGCCATGGTGGCCTCCCGGTTGCCTCTCTCCCTATCTCTCTAATCTTCTCTCGTGGAGGATCGCAGAGGTCCAAAGGCATCGACAGCCCTCTGACAGCCTCGACGGACAACTACCAGCCTTTCCCTCTCCCCTCCTTCCTCTCTTTCCTTCCCCTTCGCTTTATTTTTGCCGGTGTTTCAAATCGAATGCCTAAACCACACTGATTAGCCACCAGTATAGTTCGACATGCTCGAAACCATCCAGTTCGAGATAGTTCGACATTCCATGATTTTGAGTTTACTTTTGATATCCTCAACCTCAAAATCTTTGCTCCATATTCCAACTGAGCATAAGTTCTCTCCACTTCTCACAACAACCACTATATGATGCACAAATTATTTAATCACATTACAGCTAAAAATATTAGACATTGGTTTATGATTAGTTTAAAGAGATCAGGGTGACCCATGAAATAATCCAATAATGATTAAAAATTCAACTCATTTCACCAGTAATGCTCGTAAGTGCTCCAAGTAATTCAACTCGCCCTTGCATGATCCGCACTCTTTCTTATTAAACCTTCCAATTTTCTAAGTGAGAAGCATGATTATTATCAAGCATCATTCCTGGCCTATGCTCCATTTGAAGGTTGAAACAGACCATCTTGTCATTTTATACTCTAATTAGGCATCGTTGTCACAAATTTCTTCCATGTGACACTAGTCAAGCAAACCTAGAAGGTTTTCATCACGGTCATGTAAAGTCATGGCATGTTGCTTTTGGGTGACTTAACTAACCCTTGGCCATTTGTCACCACCATCAGGTTTCGCTATGGTGTCTAGTTCCTTTATGCAAAACAAGGCTAAGTTGTCAGACATTAATTAGATCCACCCATTGTATATTAATAAGACAGCTTTTTGAGCTTTCTTTCCATTTTAATTTTTTTATGGAAGTTATAGTTGAAAGCTAATGCATAATATTGATTAATGACTTGACAACCAAATCTTTCATTTTTTGTAACAGTTATCCCAAAATAAGACCGTTAGATCACGCAATAGTATATTAACATTTATCCATCCATCCAAACTGCCAACTTCTCCTAGTTCAGAGGACAAACCAACAGAACATATATAGGCAGATAAAAAGCCTCATTCTGACATACTGACTTCATTCTACTTGAATTCATTTGCCTCAAAGACCCAAAAAAGGGCCTGCATTGGAAACTTTACTGATGAAAAAGAATGAGTATGAGAGCTGCAACAGGTACACTAGTTTGCTATTTATTAGATAGGTGCATTTCCAACAAATTAAACTTTAGAACTTTTCCACTTCATAGACCAAGAAAGTATAAATCCTGCAAGGATTTTAACTATATAACATAGAAAGATTACACATATAAAAATCACAAAACCCAAAATATACATTACATCAATGTAATTCTCATTTAAACTGTCACAATGTGTCAACATCTAATTCATGAATTTTTCTACACAAGATGAATTTCAAGCATAGAGTATGAACACAATATACAAAAAACATTAGTTGTAAAATATAAATCAATGAAAGTCACCTGTTCACTTATCAAAATTAAGCTCAGCATTGGTCTGCTAAGACTCCATTGATTGCTACAATCTTCAAATAATACTATCTCAAACAGGGTCTTAAGAATCTGCCCAAACAATGGAATTGATATATATTAAGGTAATGGTAGGAATGGGGTGAAACAAGAGTTGCACAAAAGAAAGCTAGCTTCAATGACAAACAAGATTTTCATATCCAACCGTACCACTGGATCTATGGTCTAACCAAGTACTACACATTCGATATTGATTTTTGTGTAAGTATTAGATATTAGCACATGATGGTTCACCATATATATTCAAAGACAGCCAGACATACAGACAGGTGCACACACCCACCCACGCACTCACGCATGCACGCACGCACGAGCACAAAGAGAGGCTGCCTAAATAAGCTAGTGCATTATTGTGGTTCTCTGGTACATGCAAAAACTAAACAAGTATTATGCAGCATTCCATTCTATGCTCAAAAAAATCATGATTCAAAGCTCCAATACTAGCAGAGCATGTCTTTATTACATGCAAAATCATTAGTAAATAATAGTTATTATAATAGCACCTAGATTTAATTGAATATTCTTAAGCACTGAATTGTTCAATAAGCTCAAAAGGAAAATTCTGAATGCTTCCTCATTAATGTGGTTATTAGAAATGTAATGTTGATTTGCTAGTCTAACTAGGAAAGAACATGTCAACATGTATCAGCAAGTACATCTCAGCGATGTCACATACATGTAGAGAGGGCAGAGGTAGTGAAGAGGGCAAAAAATAGGGGAGGAGGGGCAGAAAGAAGAGCAATGGAGGGGGGAAGGATGACTACAGGGATGTTGCCACAGTTGGGACACCCATCATTGCCACTGCCATCACTGCCAATTCAGCTAGCCATCACTGCTGTTTTTTGTTGCAACAAAGGCAATCATCCTTGCCAATGCAGGACTACTTTTGTCCTGGAAGAAATGAGAGGATAAAAGATATGAACATATGCAAAACGCTTCAAAGTCCCCACAACTCACGTCCAGCATTCAGACAAAAAACTCTGAGGATGAAGGCTAGCCATTAAGAATATGGCCATCTTCCCTCATAAGGATCGCTTATGAACCTAGGGAAGCACCTAACTTTGCAAAAATCCATCTTTAATCTCAAATCCTGAAATTAAAATCTTTCAGTAGCTGACCTACCTATCACTCAAGCATATAGCCCTTCATTCACAACGAAACTTCAACTTTCCTTATGGGGTCCATTAAGCCAATATGATATAAGATTGTTGTTTACATAAGGTACTAAATGGTCTGTAATGAGGATTTTCTGACTTTCACGGTGCTAAAAACAGGGGACTGACTTAATGATTAGGCTAAGATTGACCTAAATCCTATAAATTTTAGATGTTTAGGCCATACAATCATAACTCCCAACTATTGGTCCTACTTCAAAGCCAATGGCTGCTTCTACATCACAATCACTCTGGTATTTGACATACCATTGTCAAGTCATAGCGTTATAAAAGTTTGGATGTAAGTTGGTTAGCCAATGCTGCAAACAACAGATGGTCAAGTGTCTCACACCCACTGGTTACTAGTTCAGGTACCAGTCATCTGGACTATACTATGCTGGCAAAACCTAACACATTAATATTTCAACTTTTGTCATTTTTGTGCATCTCATGGATCTCAGGTAGGCCACCACTTACACCAGGTTGCGGAAGGCATTTTATCTTTCACTGTTGTTGTTCAACTCGCTAGCTTAAGCAGTTGAGTGGTGTTCCAAGTCCCAATTAAAGGTCATCTTAGTGGACATAACATGTGAGGCCACCATGATGGCTCAAGTCAATAACACCTCTCCTGTAGACTAGGAGGTTGCACTAACACTCATATTTTATCATTTTCCAAGTGATGTAGAATTAATTGATATATCAGCTCATATTACGAGGCATTGGAGGATCAACCCCTCTCTGCACGCTACCAACTTGGATACTGAGACATCTCTCGTACTATCCTAGACTCCTAGTTACAAAACTTAAATTCTAGACAAAACATGCAAATGAAGTGTAGGATGCAGAGGCTAATTCTTGGCATGATCTTCATCTCACTAGTAAATCTTACTTTTGGGAAAAAATGCATTTAGACTAAGCTCCAACCAAAACCAGGATAAATTCATAAACATATGAACTAAATCGACCTCTCCCGGAACTGCAGCAAGGTATTCTATTATAAACTGAAACATGGAGCAAGGAAAAGTTGTGACTGCTTTCACTGTATTTTAATAGCTTCATGGCAACTGTTTATTGCAACTTTGCAAAGATCTATCCAGATTTGGAAGATGCACTACCTCTATTACATGAAAAGGAAAAAAAAAAATCAGCAATTGGTTGATAAAGAGACAAGCATTAAAAATCAAAACATTATTTTAATTCATGGACTTTGTGTGCATGCAAAATGGACAAGGAAAATAAAATAATAAATTATATACTAATAAAAGTATCTTGTACCAAAAAAATTAATAAAAACGTCAGCAAATAACATTTTTTGTAAAGCTAGTAACAGACACCTCAGGAAACAACTTGGGGCACTCTGCAATATGCTGAGCAAGATTCAGTGCAGCTGGTGACGGGGGCTCCTCTGCTGCCGTTATGTTGTTGAAGTAAAAAGCAGCCAGGTTATCAACAGCAGATGCACACTGATAGCAAAACAAAATCAGTTAAAGTAAACCAGAATTTTAAAAGTAATTATACATACAAAACAAACAAATGTTTTGTTAAGAATGTTATAATCATGTGGCATACAAATGGTGCACAATAAATTAACACAATTGTTCTAACATTTATGATGAGTCCTTGAGTGAAGAATAGGTGATGAGAAAAACCAAATTTAAATAAATAGAAATATATAATTATAAAATTATATACTTAGTTCTCGAGCAGGATAGAAAAGTTATTCCAACATATACCTGAGATGAGATAGCAGCATCCAACCCTTTTAAACCAGATCCAAGTGAGCCAACGATATGCATAAATGTGCTTGTGTCAAGGTTCAAAATGAAGGAAATATGGTTGTTGAACAAAACCTCCACAAATGCAAAGTAGGCCTTCATAAGCTGAAAGAGACAGAACATATGTGAAGTTCACTTGACAAGGTCCTCAAAACCAATAGGAGAAAGGCAATTCTTGAGACAACAAATCAACGTATGTAGGGGTGAAAGTGATATGGATATCATCCATCCGGATCCATTTTCGTATCCGAATCAAACCGGATATGGATAGAAATTTGAGGATCCGACTAATATCCGTATCCATCAAAGAAAAATGGATATGGATATGGATAGAAAACTATCCGATCCGTATCCGAATATCCGAATCTATATGTAATCCTATATAATTTTATATAGTACTTATTAATTTTTAAGAAAAATATACAACTATATAAACATGTTATTAACTTGATTTATCATCTATTTAGTAATATTTTTGATTCTATGGTCATAAAGTTTGATTATCTAAGTAATATTTATAATTATATCCATACCTCTAGTATCCGTATTCGTTTAAAACAAATATGGATATGAATTTTTGCATCCGAGTAATATCCGTATCCGTATTTGTATTCGTCAGACAAAACAAATATGGATATAGATATGGTGATATCTAATCCGTATCCGATCCGGTTTTAGCCCTAAATGTATGTGATATCAAAGATATGAAAAGCTTAATAAAATATTATAACTGAAATATGTTCCAAAAAGAATTGTTTTTGCACACAATTCCATCATTCAATTTCAGTGTCTCCAATCCCCTAATAAGAATGGGAAGCATGCCTAGAGATGGTTCTCCAATCCATAAGACAGAAATATATAGATAAAAACAAAAATTAGCAATTTTCTGGACACACTAGAATACAAAAATATGAAAATATAAAACATAAAATATTAAAAAAGGCCTGTTTAAACACACTAATTACCAAATGACACAAAAATGACATAGTCATCCTAAAAGTGATCTCATGTTACCTCAATCATGAGGTCCATGTATTGACCAGGTCCTTGAATGTACACGAGCCAACCCAAGGCCAAGCTTCCAAATATAGGCCTGGATCCAGCTCATTTCCAGCTGATATAATTATTTTATTCTAAATCCAAGATTGTCAAGAGGAGCTTGTCATTGCCAGTATGCTAGCAGACCTTTTAGGGGCAAATAAGAATGCGACCACTATGATTATTAGGTTCAGCCCCCAGTGCTCTAATTATTAGTGGCAAATCATAATAATGCACTTACCAAGCAGAGTCTCTAAAGTATAAATTATTTGCTGTTTGGGGCCTTGCTAATGGGCCCTACAAATGGACCACCCAGTCTCTAAAGTATAAATTATTTGCTGTCTGGGCCTTTCTAGTGGGTCCTACAAATGGACACTCATCAGATTGCTGAATAACAACAGCTCAAGTGTGGTTCATTTCAAATATTTCAGAGGGTAAAACAAAATAAAAAATACATTCTAATTATGGAGTAAAGAATTATGACACATACTAAAAGATCAGTTCAAAGACAGAAGAAGGACAAGAAATCAGTGACAACTATTAACAGTTAATAATCTGGAAAATCACGTGAGATGCAAAAATTCCTTTTAGCTACAAAGTGCATCGATTTGATAAGCAAATTACCCTTGTAAATAAACAGATGTGGCAGTTAGATGCTTTTGAAAATCTCATTAGACATCAAAATGGCATTATGCCTGCATACAAGTACAATGTATTCAAGCCAATCCAACAACAATAGACTTGGCCTATGATTCAAGGCACAATATAACTGCACCTCAAACACCAAAACATATGAACTTATTAACTATTATATATGTCCGTCAACTTTTGCTGATGTACCAGTATGAAACTTAGGAAATTGCTAGGATACCAAAATTCAGTAAAATTAATTAATCAGTGACGGTTTGGTAGCAGAGAATCATCATCTACTTAAATGGACTAGGAGTGGATTTTATCAGCACTGAACTCATATTTCACATGCACCAACATTATAATATTTACAAAGGAAAGCTGCCTATAAATATCATGTATATAAAAGTTTAGTATAAATAATACCTGTCAGACAGATGAACAAAAGCCTTCAACAACTAGAGAGAGAGATGTTAAAAGGCATCTTATGCATTATGTCCAAAGCCCTTTTGCTATGGACTTGCATAGGCAAATATAAACTAGAATCATCTTTCAATTGATGTCATGGGCTCACATGTAAAATCATGTTTAGCCATCAACATTTTGAGCTGCTTACATACAACCATAAATTTAAGCATATAATACAACTTTTTTGTCCAAATATTAGACAAGCAGAAAGTATATTCATGAGCTCAGAACATGGATAAAAAATATTAATAAAAAACATAAACATGCATTTACATGCACAGATAGTTCCTCCTAGCCATTTGGACATCACATAGCACAGGTCACATGGTCATGGTGCTGAATGAATACAAGACCTAAAATTCAATTTGCAGTAAGGCTAGAAATGATGGTACAATATTAACATCTGAAAAGGTAAAGTTTGACCCATCTCTGACTCCAAAAAAAAAAAGAGAGAAACATAAAAAGAAAAAGCAACTTTTCGAAAATACTATATGACAGTTTAAAAGAAGTCATGATTTTAAACCAAATCAGACATCTCACCTTTCGGAACACCAATATATCTGACAGAGGAATTGATAAAGTCATCTTTAGGGAGACATCAAGGGCATCTGCAAGTGCCCTATCACCATATAATTCAAATACACCAAAATTGACGTAATTCCCAGCTAATGCTGTGATATGTTACATGAATAATATTAGACTAATCAGACATCATAAACAAAGGTCTAGATATTCAGGAACACCATTCACTGAAACACAAGTTAGAAATTCAAACTGAATATAAGCAACAGTATTTAAAATATCAGCACAACAATGGCCTGCTAAAATTTGCTGTCCAGCAATTGACTTGTTTAAAAATGTACCATTGTGTATCAGCTTTAATGGCATTAAGTAGATCAGGAAATCAGTTCACATATTTATATTGCATAATGGAGATCAAGAGTACTAACCACTTGCAGATGAAAATACTTGGATGTGTAAAAGCTTCCTTGAGAAGGAAAAAGTTCTATATTCGTATCTCCAACAGTCAAACAAGATTACATCATATGTAACCTCATTAGGTTCAACTATGAAATAAAATCCCAACAGGTGGTGTTACAAAGAGGCCATTTTGTCCCAACATTAGTATTCTTATGGTTTTAACATGTAAACCAGTATAGCGTTAATTAATGGTTCTGAAAGACTGACAGCCAATCATAAAATGTTCTCAACAAGCATTGAACTACTCGTGACAGTACCCATACTGGTCAGGGACTGGTGTAGCATGATACCAATACATACCATACTGCAGCAACACAGGTACAATTTTTGGTGACAGCCAGCAAACATCACACCAACTACCATGTGTCGGCACAACAGAGTATGAGGGCACATACTCTTAATTAAATTTAATATAGTTAACTATTTGAACCCTTACTCTACATACTGTCAAAAACCTCTTCTATGTATAATATTTAGTACACGACCTTACTTGAACAGGATCTGTTCTATAGGCTCATACAACCGTATCCTTGATTGTAAAAGAGACGGGCAACTCAGTCTGGTGGATGACATAGAACCTTGTTGCCAGAGTGTGATTAACGGTCCAGATCTCATGAGATTGAGGGCTGTAGAGGATCGTTCTCAATCCCTTGTACAAGGGTTGGGGTGGCTTCGAGGTTGTCTGACAGACTCATCATCCCAACATATAATATTTAGTACATTAAACTTCCTAATATATTTCAATTTTTTATTTCTTTTGTGACCAATTGTCAATGTCTCTATTCAATCAGCATTCCCAATTCAGCTTGAAGCATACTAGCCAATACATCAAACAAAACCATTTTAACAGCACCTTGCAGCCAAAGGCAAATGCATCACAAAAATGCCAGCATTTGAAACCTTTACTTTGAAATATTTCAAATTCATTGTCTGTAAATGCTTTCCTCTATAAAACCAATATAGCATCCACTTTATCCATAGCTAATCACTTAAAACTACTAGTCCATGAATAACAGATACCTCAGGGCAACATCCAACACCAGCATCATTCGCCAACACTGGTACCACCCTATATCAGTACTGAACTGAGATGGTACAAGGGGCGTACCAAGTCTCGGTATACAAAACCAACCCCGTGCTGGTCATACCACCACTATACCAGTACAAGGTCCAGGAGCGAGACGGCAAACCTTGCTTTTGAGGTTTATTGCAAGCAAACTTCCTTATAGCCAAACCAATAGTGAAAGCCCATAATCGAGTCACAGTACAAGAAGAATGCATCTAAATCAATGAACACCAGCAATAACAAAGACAAGCGATGAAACACGTTCAATTAGCATGCATCTGGACCCGCATGTTGGTGAAGATAGCATTGCACCAAAAACAGCTGATTTACATAATAAGTTATGTTTGTAAGTGCCGCATGATGGGGCATGCCTGTTCAACACTAGCACAATACATGTCACATCATGCACTGGCATGTGATGCCAATGCTTGGCATGCACTAGCAAGACTAATTACCAATTATGTGCCACACCAAGTTGACACAAGGTAAAGGTGTCAAATCCTCAACAAGAATGCAGGCTTAAAAAATTAAGGATGAGCAAGATCAATTTGTTGTTTATTTAGTTAGCATGTGTAATAAGCAAATATGCAGCAGTAAATATCAACTGGAAGAAAGGTTCTGGATTTTAGTACAGTACAAAAAATATTATAAAGGCAAACAACAAGGTCATGTTATTACTATTACCACTTCACATTCAAGAAAGGCACGAGCATGAAAATGTAACATGCGCTCACCTCTTGAAAGAACGGTTAATGAGATCCATATTCCCTTGTATTTGTTAGCATACATATCTGTGCTATTTGGGAGAGAGAGGATTCTGGATCCATAAGCCACAATTAACTTGCTAACTTCCCGGAATAAAAGAATCCCATTAGGAGATGATGAATCAAAAGTCAATCGCTGAGCTTTGTTTAAAACAAATTCTGCCATGAACTTTAGCAATGGTGTTGTAACCTGCAACAATTGATTGTTTTGTGAACCTATCAGTACAACTACTTGTTAACAACATCAAGGAGAAACAATGCTAACAAGAAACAGAACATTTCACATAACAAGATGGAAGATAGTGGCAAGGAGCAAAGAATCTAAATCAGATCAGACAGAATGAGAAAATGACAATTTGTCAATCCAAGGAATGATAATTTCAAGTATTCCTTTCAAATGATTGAAGTGTACTACAAAATTTTGAAATTATTCAGCATCCTACTCTATTACATTCTCCCCTTCTTTCACACATCCCACATGTAGATTTTTGTTTTTTTTCTTTTTTTCCCTCTACTTTCTCACATTATCAGTTATCAACTTTTTGAATCACAAATCTTTTCACCTTGTAACTTGTTCTAAAATTTTACCACAGGCAACAAGAAGAAACATGTAAATATAGAAATGAATACAGAAAAGTATGAAATGTATTAAGTTGTCAGAAAAGTGAAAGAATAATGTCCTGCACGCCAATCACATAGATGATGTAATGGGACTTCTGTTTTATCTTCTTACTTATATACATGACATTGATTATTTATTAATACTATGAGACACTGTGTTTCATCATATCATGTATCTTATTATTTCATTTATGATTTAATTAAGATTATGATGAATCCCATAGATTAGGACAATATTTTTAGGACCATGATGAGATCATGTCAGTAAGACCTAAAACCTTGATAGCCCAAACCTAAAATATTTCCAATCATAGGATCATTGAGTTGGGAATCAATGATACTGATAAGACTGGCACATCCTATGTATGCTCAAAGGAGAGGATAATTGATCTCACAATCACTTGTATGAGGACACTAATATAAGAATGTAGGTACTCATCGGAGAATGAGTTCACTGAACTGATCCACAGGAAAAACATCTAATGGGACTAACATGTCAAAAGATGATTCTCTAGTAAGGAGTGGTGCAAGTGATCCTTAAATCTGAGATCACCATAGTTTCTTACGTATATGGATCTATGTCTTAGTCCATACCCTAACATGACTCTTCGAGACATGTAGGATGTTCTGGGCATGATGAAGTATGCATGGAGATTGTGAGCGGTCAACAAGGAATCAGTCACTCTTTATAAGGGGAAAAAACATCCTATATGATCTCATAGGATCATGACTCGGAAAGTCTTTAACCAACACAGGATGAAAATTTAAAAAAAAAATTTAATGTTTTATCAACCGAATCATTATCATTAGATCGAGATACATATAGATACGTATTTGGATTTGGCATGATTCCATGCCTATGGGTTATCTAGGATGTTATGTGATCGAAGGAATAAATTACACATAACTTTCCACAGAAGGATATTTTGGTTATTCCACTGAAATTCTACATCTTCTGAATAGTCATAATACGTTGCTAAACGTCCATCTTGACTTATAGATTCTCATAAATTAAAGAGTTCAATTTAGTAATTAATTAGAAGGGAGTTCTAATTAATTGATGTGCTTGGGCTTAACATGTTTTGGGTCTAACTAATTAGAAAAGTTCTGATTAAGTTAGGTGGATATGAGCCTAGGCATACTGCTGGCTAGACATGGAACCCAATGGATCATACACTTATGGAATCATTATCAAGGACTAGGATTATAAATTTATGTGAAATCCTAAAGAGGGCTATAAGCATGCTAGCACATGTCAAACCCTAACTAATCCCTCAACAACTTGGACAATCAAAGTTTGACACCAAAGAGTTTGGATGCCTAACAATTGTGATCCATCAAAGATTTGACGTGTCAAAGTGTTGATGCCCAAGAGTCCCTAATGCCCCTCTCACGTCAAAGAGTTTGACATTAAGAAAACCTCTCACGTAATAAAGAGGATTGAGGCCTCATGCCCAAGGTGCTACACGCCACAACCCTCACGCCCAAGTGGGGATTACATGAAAAATACCTCACACCTCACGTCTCCTCACGCGTGATTGTATCACACCCAAGGGAGTTCATGGCAAAGAGAGCGGACGTCCTGGAGGGTTCATAAATAAGGTGGGTGGTTGATTTCCTTGAGAAGTGAGTCGGCAGAATAGTTAAAGGAGAGGTCCTTGATCTGTTCCTATGTGGACTAGCATTGGAGGGCATTTGCTTGGGTGCCTTGTGGAAATCAATCAAGCAAGATTCAATCTAAGATCTTCTTGGAGGTATCCATATTATTCTCTCTTGTTTGATTGTTGTTTGGTTGGTATTTGATTGTAATCGTCAAGGTGATCTTGGTTTTGGGTTTAGATCTTATGTTTTCAATCATTGATTACATGTATAAATTTTTAAATCCCATCTTCCACTGCGCATCCGAATCCCAACAAGCAGCAGCCCATATATAGTAATAAAGTTAAGCATCAATCAAATTTGCTGAGTATGGACACAGCATTATTTTATTTTCTAGATATGGGTGTAAAGTTAAATCTCATCATTTATTAAACTACTCCCATAAGAACTTTAAGACAGCTCAGTGTTAGTATTTCACTTGTCCTTGAATGAAACTCCTGACAACCTTAAAAACAGCATAGAATTGCAATTATTGCTGATTCTTCCTTTTCACCTTTCTTATTTTCCCAAGCCCAAGGCTAATTCCAATCTATGTGACCTCAAATGCTACTCATGTTCAAATAATAACTGCTTTCATGCCAATTCTGGATATCAATTCCAAGATTCAGTTGACAAGCACATCTGTACTCACATAAGCCTACCACCAGTAACATTTAAACCTGCAGTAAGTACCATACAACCTATGCACCATTAAATGGTATAAGCTTTTAACATTCTCACCCAAAATGTGAGGGGGCCTTTTATTCTCTTTTAAAAAGGTGCATGGTGTCAATATAATAAAGCCTTTGTCAAGAACCACAGAGAATCTTTGATTGGTGTAAGACTAAGGTGTATAGATGAGGATCTAGGAAAGGAGAGAAACCGGGAAAGATGAGTTATGTGTCCATGTCATAGCCCAAAACCAAACCCAAGCCCAACTATCTAAGACCCAAGCCCATTAAAAAAAAAAAAAAAAACAGAGGAAAAACCGGGAAGAAGATTCCCGATAGGAGTCTTCTTCTCCGGCAAGACCCGGACAAATTGGGAGTCCTAGGACCTCTCGAAGTCCTAGGGCCCTCTATAAGAAGCCCCCCCTTTTCCTAGAAACCCAACATCGGCCCCCTTCCTCTCTCTCTCCCTGTTTTTCCCGATCGGAGCCGCGGACACCATTTTGATTCTCGCCGTGATTGCCCGCCGGTGGGGTCACCGGAGGCCGAGGTGAGTCTTCCTCTTCTTCCTCTCTTCCTTTCCTTCCTCCTGTGCATTTGTGCGCGGCTGCCAGCGACGGGAGTCGTCGATTTTTGGTCGGAAAAGAGACCTCTGTTTCGATCTCTTTTCCCTTGGATTTTCCGACGCCGGCGATCGCAATCGACCGCCGACCATGCTCCTCCGTAACCGGGGGAGTGGCCCCCCTCTGCCGCCGGCCTCCGCCGCGGCCTGAACGGCCCGGCATAAGGAGGGGACTGCCGTCCCCTGTTCGGCCTGGAAGGAGCCCGAAGAAAAAGAAAAAAAAAGAAAAGAAAAGAAAAAGAAGAAAAAGAGAAAAAGAAAAGAAAAAAAGAAGAAAAGAAGAAAAAAAAGAGAAAAAAGAAAATATATATATATATAAATAAATAAATAAATAAATGAATGAGAGAGAGAGTTTCTCTCTCTTCTCTCTCTTCTTTCAGTTTGAACCCTTACTTTCTCTCTCTAAAATTAGACTTTCTCTCTCTACTTTCTCTCTCTAAAATTTTCTCTCTCTAGATTATTTCTCTCTCTTGATGGATTCTTCTCTCTCTAAAGTTATTCCTCTAGGACTAGCGTAGTGGAATGTTTCATTTGATGATTTTGATCAAGTTTAGGAAAGAATCTGATTTTAAGTGAGGTTTTGATTTGGGATCTATTTAGATTGAATTTTGAATTAAAATTAATGTAAAAATATAATTTTGGATAATAGGCACTGAAGAATCTCCTAGAAGTTAGTCGATCTGTTCATTCAGTGCTCCGTGAAAGGTAAGTGTTGGTGCAAAAATCCGCTTGCGCCGGAGAAGCTGGAGTCGGAGAAGTCGCGGTCGCCGCCGGGACCTGCAAGGGAAGTCTAAACCGGAGGTGGGGTTGCTCCGGCAAGACCCTCCGACGCTCAAGTCAGTTCTCTGCCTCAACAAGAATGGAGCGCTCGAACGGAGAATTTAGCAGAGTTTTGAGATAAGAAATGAGCTTATAGAATAACGTATCTGGGTTCCCCCTTTTTATAGGCGGGGAAGATAACGGATTGATGGCGGTATCTGTAACCGTCTGGCAGTGGGCTGCCCAGGGTCAGGCGGAGTTTGCTGCGAAGAGTAGTGGAATGGACCCGTGGCTATCACTGGGGCATGCCACGTGGAGTCTGCCGCGTGAAGTGGGGCGGCGTTTGTTGTCGTGATTTGCTAGCGGATGGGAGAATCGCGCGGTATCCGTTGCAGGAGGTGGAGCAGGATCGCGGCCGTTTATCGTGGCCTGTCAGGTAGTAATGGAGCCGCGTGGGATCCGTCGTAGGGAGTGGAGCAGTGCTGCGATCGTTACTGTGGCCTGTCAGGGAGTGGTGGAGCTGCGCGGAATCCGCCGCAGGAAGTGTAGCAGAATCGTGGCCGTGATTGCGGCCTGGGAGTGCAGATCTGTCGGCTGAAGTTCGGCCGTGGTCGGAGTCTGACCCCACGTAGGGGTCCGGGCGGAGTCCTCCTTGCGGTTGGGGTAGTGGGTGGAGCCCGACTCCCGTGGGAGTCCAGGCGGAATCTTCCTGCAATCAAAGTTAAAGGCGAAGGTCGGCTCCCGTAGGAGTCCGGACAGCTTACCGACAGTTGACGTTGAGGACGGAGCCCGGCTCCCGTAGGAGTCCGGGCGGAGTCTTCTTGCTGTTGAAGTCGTCGGCGGAGTCCGGTTCCCGTAGGGATCCGGACAGCTTACCAGTAGTTGATGTTGAGGACGGAGCCCGGCTCCCGTAGGAGTCCGGGCGGAGTCTTCTTGCTGTTGAAATCGTCGGCGGAGTCCGGTTCCCGTAGGAGTCCGGACGCAGTCTTTCTTGCAGCCGTTGGAGTCGAGGATGAAGCCCAGCTCCCGTAGGAGTCTGAGCGGAGTCTTCCTGCAATTAAAGTCAAAGGAGAGGTCCGGCTCCCGTAGGAGTCCGGACAGGGGCTTACCAGTGGTTGGAGTTGAGGACGGAGCCCGACTCCCGTAGGAGTCCGGGCAGAGGTCGCTTGCGGTTGTAGTGGTTGGCGGAGTCCGGCTCCCGTAGGAGTCCAGACGAAGTCTGCTCGCGGTTGTAGTTGTTGGCGGAGTCCGGCTCCCGTAAGAGTCCGGGCGGAGTTGTCACGTAGTCGATTCCGCTGAGGACTTCGGCTGTGGGTATTTTATACCCAACACCAGTCCCCCTACTTCCGAGTTTGAATTTCAAACGAAGGAAGTACAGAGAGAGAGATGGGCACAGCCGAAGCCGTCCCTTCGAATCCTGCGCACTGCCGCACCCAGATATTTCGGCATTAAATGTGCGCATGCCGGAGTCTTTTCGAATTGGAGTGGTACGAGGGGACGCTTCGAAATTCCCGCAGGTACACTGGCCTAGGTACGACGCAATTATAATCCTGCCAACCGCCAGCCGCTTTTAGCCGCCTGCCAGGGGGAGTGGGACACATGTCGGATGCGGACCGGCCTGGGGGGATTCGCGATCATTATGACGCCGGATCCCAGGGTCTATTTAAACCCGTCCTCCCACCTTTAGGTGTCCCACTCCATTCCTGAGTTCTCACCAGCGTCTGCCTTCTCTTCGAGAGCCCTGTTTCAGTGAGCGTCTTCTCGAGCCGTAGGCATCTCCTGCTTTCGTCCCTCAAGTCCCTCAGAGTGAAATAGGTTAGTTCCAGCACCGCCAACCTTCTTCTCATCACCTAGGGACTTCTTTTCTGTCATTGTTTTTCTTGCATTCCTCCGAGTTAGTCTGTGATCTCTCGTTCCCCCTTCTGTCCGTCTTCTTAGGGTCCTTTAGAGCCTCCCTTCGAAACCACTCGAAATGTCCTCTGGCTCTTCTGCTCCCGGCAGTTCTGAGAGCTCTTCTGCCTCAAACCCCCAGGTCCCCGTCTCTGTAGACGAACCTGCATCTGGGGCTGGGCCCCGCCTGATTTTCGCGCCGGGTGCCATTCCGTGTTCCTTGACCTCGGAGGAACTCCTTCTGATAAGGGTTCAGTATGGAGTTCCTCTGGAGTACGACTTGGAACTGCCGGGCCCTTCTGACCGGGCCAGCACTCCCCCACCCGGTCGCTTCTGTTTGTACCAGGAAGCATTCCGTGCCGGACTCCGGCTTCCGCTTCCTTCCTTTGTCGTTGCCCTCTTCCGTTTCCTAGATATCTCCTTGGCTTCCGTGGCCCCGAATTCTTTTAGGTTCTTGATAGGATTTCTCTCCCTCTGCCACGTAGTCGAGGTCCAGCCGTCTCTCTCCTTGTTTAGGCACTTCTATACCTTCAAACGCCATCCTTCGGCGAAGGACTGGTGGTACTTCTCCCCCCAGTTCGGCAAGAAGGGGTTGCTGAAAGGCGCCCCTTCTTCGATCCACAATTGGAAGGGAAAATTCCTCTTCGTCCACTGCCCGACCCTGAGACTGGGTCTGCCCCCTTGGGGCTCTCTGAGGGATTCTGTCCGCCGGGCTCCCAGCCTGGGGGAGGACGACCTCCAGGCCGCCCAGAAGCTTCTAGCCTATTCCGCTCCTTCCCTTCCCAATCTTCTGAGGGAGCAGTTTCTTTTCAACATCGGCCTGAGTCCCCAGGATCCAGCGAGTATTCATCTTTTACCTTATCTTCTCTTTTCATACTTCCCTTCTCTTCTTCTTTTTACCTCCTCTTCCCTCTCTCTCTCTTTCCCCTCTGTTTCTTTCTTTCTCTCTTCTCTTTTTTTTTTTTTTTTTTTTGACTGATTGGCTTGCTTCTTTTTCTTCTTTCCTTTTCTCTCTCTTCTTTTCTTCTCTTCTTTTGTTCTCTTTCTTCTTCTTTTTTTTTTTTTGACTGATTGGCTTGCTTCTTTTTCTTCTTTCCTTTTCTCTCTCTTCTTTTCTTCTCTTCTTTTGTTCTCTTTCTTCTTTTTTTTTTTTTTTTTTAGGAATGGACGCCGAAGCAGTGCGGAGGCTCGCCAAGGGCATGAGGGTCCACAAGAGAAAGGGCGCTACGACCTCCGGATCGGCGAAGAGGGCCAGGGCGGAGGAGACGAGCTCAGCGGCACCCGTCCAGGCGGCTCCGGCCATCGACATTCCCTCGGATGCCGAGCCAACAGCTCCCCGGGCCTCCTCGAGGAGTCCGCCGATTGGGGCCCCCGCCTCGGGGGTCCGCCCCACGGAGGCGCCCGCCGCGGGGAAAAGGAGGAAATCGGTGGCCCGCAGGGCGAGTAGCCGCCGAAATGCTGCGGACGAGTCCCTCTGCTCCGAGGAGGGGTCAGAGAATCCCTTCAATGATAGGGACTTGATCAGGCGGCTGATCGACGGCTGCATTCTGCCTGACGTCGTGGAGAGGATCGACCGCGCCGATCCTGAGCAGCGGGCTTGGGATTCTTTGGGGTCCTTCCTTGAGGTGAGCGACTCTTCATTTACATGGCTATTCGGCCTTTGTACTGATTCCCTAGCTGTCTTTGCAGATTGGGCACCAGCTCCTCGCCTATATCGAGGCGATGAGCCGCACGAGGGACATCCTCCAAGTGGAGGAACGCTGTCGGGCGGAGGTTGCTCGCCTCCAAGCAAAGACGGCCGAAGTAGCCGCCCTCCAGGAGGCCCTGGAAAGGGAGAAGAAAGCCCGGGAGGAGGAGAGGCAGATCTTGGAGGAATCGGCGAGGAAGGCGGAGGCCGAGGTCGCCCACTTGGTCGAGCAAACTCCGGTCCTGGTCTCGGAGGCCAGAGCCCTTGCGGTGGAGGAATTCAAGGCCTCCGCGGAGATGAAGGACCTGAATATCCAGTTCGGCCAGGAAGCGTTCATTAAGGGGTTCGAGCTCTGCCAAGAGAAGGTGGCCAGAAAATTCTCAGAGCTCGACCTCAGCTTCCTAGGCGAGGAGTCTGAGGACGAGGCCGGCCCCTCGTCAGCCGCCACTGCCGTCGCAGCCCCCGCGCCGAGTTCTCCACCCCCCGCCCCTGAGGTCTGAGACCTCCGATCTTGTACCTTTATTTCGTCGCAATTTTTCCTTTCCATTTGTCTTTAAAAATCATTCAGTCAATAAAGTTGAATTTCTCGTTGCGGACGGCTTCTCTTTCCTCCTCCCTCTCCTCTGTTTTTCTTCCTGCAATGAATCGTTCCTTGACGCCTTTACCTTCCGATGGCAGTGTCCTGCAAAAGCACTCCCTCTGCCCTTGGGGGTCCCGCTGAAATCGACGATCCAGCGGTTGAAAAAGGAGGCCCTTCACCTGACGAAGAAGTTAAAGAAGACGGAAGCCGAGCTCCGCAAATCGAAAGAAGGTCACTCTGAAGCCGCCGCTGAGGCCGCCCAGTTTCGGAGTCTCCATGTGAAGGGGATCATGGAGTATAGCCGGAGGAAGGCGAACTTCGCAAAGGAGCTCGAGGAATGCAAGAAGAGCTCCAGCGACCGGATTTGGGCCCAGGCCGCCAGGATCAGCGCCCTCAAGGTGGAATTGTCAGCTGCGAAGGGGAAGATCGGCCAGCTGGAAGAAAATTCATCCCGGCTCTTGGCCCGGGTCGACGATGACCAGAGATGGTCGCAGAAGGTTTCCGACCTTCAGCAGCAGCTTCAGGATGCCGAGGTGAGCCACGACGTGCAACGGGCTAGCTGGCGCAGGCAAGTGGAAGAATACAAAAGGAGATTCAGGACGGCAGCCGACGAAGTCGTCCGTCTCCAGAAACAGCTGGCTAGCAGGGCACAGCTTACTTCCGCCCAAGATTCTGAAGAGCTCCAAGCCCTAAGAGGCACCATGGAGGGGATTTCTGTCTCTCTCGGGGAAAAAACAGCCGAGCTGCAGCAAGTGAAGATCCAACTGGCACTCGAGCGGCGGGCCATCGCGGATGCGGAGGCGGAGTCCGAAGTTTTGAGGAAGAGGCGTCGAGAGGCGGAGGCTGAGAGCCAGCAACTTCGTCGGGCGCTCCAGGACGCGCTGCGGAAGAGGGAAGAGCTAGAAGAGGAGATTGAGAATCTGAGGCAGTCCTGGTTGAGGAACGGAATAGATAACTCTAGGTCGGAGGGAGCAGGGCCTTCTTAGAGCTCTTTTTGTCTTTCTGTCTTGTCATGTAGTTACTTCCTTTTTGTCGTTTTGCCCTTCTTTCCTTGGCCTTCCTGGCTTTGTAGTGTGTATATCGGAAATGGAATAAAAAGAGCGTTTTGTGTTACCTCGTCTGCGCGTTGCACTAATATTGCCGTCTGCCGAACCTTTCTTGTCGTTTGACTTGTCTGATGTAGACGTCGTCAGGGGGCGCCCGGTCGTCGATGCGTTAGCTCGCCTTTCTCGTCGTGCGTGGCCGCAAGTCCGAGCTTGGCCGTCTGGGTCCCACATTATTTCGGGGATGTCGTTGTCTTCCTAATCGGTGCCGAAAGTCTTCCTTGGCGTCGTGGACGGAACCCGGCTCCCGTAGGGGTCCGGGTGAAGTCTTCCCTGGCGTCGTGGCCGGAACCCGGCTCCCGTAGGAGTCCGGGTGAAGTCTTCCCTGGCATCGTGGCTGGAACCCGGCTCTCGTAGGAGTCCGGATGAAGTCTTCCTTGTGGACGGAACTCGGCTCCCGTAGGAGTCCGGGTGAAGTCTTCCTTGTGGGCGGAACCCGGCTCCCGTAGGAGTCCGAGTGAAGTCTTCCTTGTGGGCGGAACCCGGCTCCCGTAGGAGTCCGAGTGAAGTCTTCCTTTTTGTTCGAGCCAGTGTGAGGTTCTCCTCCCGTTTCTGGCTTGGCTGTGGGGGTGCGTTAGGGCGCTGTAAGGCCTCTCCCCCCATCCGGTCTAAAAGAACCGGGCCTTTGACTTTGCTCATGTCAGGACGAGGTTCTCCTCCTGTTCCTGACATGACTGTGGGGGCACATTAGGGCGTTGTAAGGCCTCTCCCCCCATCCGGTCTAAAAGAACCGGGCCTTCGACTTTGCTCATGTCAGGACGAGGTTCTCCTCCTGTTCCTGACATGGCTGTGGGGGCACATTAGGGCGTTGTAAGGCCTCTCCCCCCATCCGGTCTAAAAAAACCGGGCCTTTGACTTTGCTCATGTCAGGACGAGGTTCTCCTCCTGTTCCTGACATGGCTGTGGGGGCACATTAGGACGTTGTAAGGCCTCTCCCCCCATCCGGTCTAAAAGAACCGGGCCTTTGACTTTGCTCATGTCAGGACGAGGTTCTCCTCCTGTTCCTGACACGGCTGTGGGGGCACATTAGGGCGTTGTAAGGCCTCTCCCCCCATCCGGTCTAAAAGAACCGGGCCTTTGACTTTGCTCATGTCAGGACGAGGTTCTCCTCCTGTTCCTGACATGGCTATGTTTTAAGCGTTCGGTGGGGTCGTATCCAGTCATAATAAATCCATGCCAGTACGTTAAGTAGAAAGAAAATTAGATTCAAGGCGAAATCGTAAGTGATACATTTACAGGTTTTCCGAGCTCCTTGGTCGCGGGTGGCCCGCCCCTCCTTGAGGCCCTCCGATGATAGAGTTGATGGTCCCGATGGGAGGCCGGTCCCCGGGTTGCTCCTCCCTTCTCGGCGGTTCAGGCTGTGGAAGGGCTCTTGGCCGGTCTCCCCTACCCTCAGGCCTGCGGCGGATGAATCTGTCAAGTCGACCTCGCCGAATGAGCTCCTCGATCTCGTCCTGGAGCTGGATGCATTCCTCTGTGTCGTGGCCGTGGTCGCGGTGGTAGAGGCAGAACTTGTTGGGGTTGCGCTTCCCGGAGTGTGTGCGCATCCTCTCCGGCCTAGGGAGCTGCTCCCTGACCTCCATTAATACCTGGGCCTTCGAGGCGTTGAGAGGGGCGTAGTTGCGGAATCTCCCTGGTGGGGAACCCCGCCGAACCCCGCGGTCCGGGCTTCTCTGCCTGCATGCCCGGGGTGGAGTATGGGCGCGCTTATGCCCAGGAGGGGATCGAGAACGCGGCCAGACTTCCTTTGGCCTTTTCTCCACTGCGGGCTTACTCGAATCTCCCGCTTGCCGCTCCCTTGCTGTCTCTTCATCCTTCATTTTGAAGGCTTCTTCCGCTCGGGCGTATCCCTCAGCCCGGGCCAGCAAATCGGCAAAATCCCTGGGATACTTCTTCTCCAGGGAGAACAAAAGATCATTCTTCTGAAGGCCGCCTTTCAGGGCGGCCATGGCAACTGATTGGTCCAAGTTCCGGACCTCCAACGCCGCGATGTTGAAGCGGTTGATGTAGGCCCGTATGGACTCCCCTTCCCTCTGCTTGATGTTGATGAGAGACTCCGAACCCTTCCGGGGGCGCCGGCTGCTGACAAAATGGGCCACAAATTGGTGGCTCATTTGATCGAAGGAGAAGATGGTACCCGGTTTCAAAGCCGAATACCAGTTCCTCGCTGCTCCCTTCAAAGTAGACGGGAAAGCCCGACATAAGATGGCGTCAAGAGCACCGTGAAGCAACATCATCGTCCGGAAGGCCTCCAGATGATCAACCGGGTCTGAAGTCCCGTCGTAGCTTTCGAACTGGGGAAGCTTGAAGTTTGGCGGGATCGGTTCCTGCATGATCGTTTGGGAGAAGGGAGGGTCAGTACAAATGTCCTCACCATAAGCGGGGGGCGCATGGCGGAGTTCTTCAATCCGCCGGTTCATCTCCTGGAGCCTCCGGTCCAGGAAATCCTCTCGACTTCGAGTCTCGAGGGTCCTCTGACAGAACGGGGGCAGGGATCTTCCAGGGGTGGAGTCGTGGTCCGATTGAGGGCTCTCTACCCTCGGGTTTGTTTTCCCAGGAAGGACGGGACGGCTGGCCCAGGTGGCCCGCCCCGCCGCCGGGTTCTGGCATTCCGGAGACGCCCTTTCCGGGTGCGCTGACGCCTGCGGCTGCTGCTGCTGCATTGCTTGCACAGCTTCGACGAGGCCTCTGACCTGCTGTGCCAGCAAGTCAAACTGCTCCGCGCCGACCGCCGCCGCTGGAGGAGGAAGAGGTTGAGAAATAGGAGGGGAGGCTGGAGCTTGAGACCTGGCCGCGGAGGCCGTGGACCGTCGCGTGGACGCCTTGCGTGGAGGCATCGAGTGTGGACCCAGCGGGGGAAAATAAGGAGTGGGTGTCGGAGGAGATGATCGGAGGCGGCTCCGTTGAACGCTCCTTTAAGAACAAGGGTACTGCGAAGGTTCAGCCCTTCCTCTAGCGCCAATCCTGTTGGTGCAAAAATCCGCTTGCACCGGAGAAGCTGGAGTCGGGAAAGTCGCGGTCGCCGCCGGGACCTGCAAGGAAAGTCTAAACCGGAGGTGGGGTTGCTCCGGCAAGACCCTCCGACGCTCAAGTCAGTTCTCTGCCTCAACAAGAATGGAGCGCTCGAACGGAGAATTTAGCAGAGTTTTGAGATAAGAAATGAGCTTATAGAATAACGTATCTGGGTTCCCCCTTTTTATAGGCGGGGAAGATAACGGATTGATGGCGGTATCTGTAACCGTCTGGCAGTGGGCTGCCCAGGGTCAGACGGAGTTTGCTGCGAAGAGTAGTGGAATGGACCCGTGGCTATCACTGGGGCGTGCCACGTGGAGTCTGCCGCGTGAAGTGGGGCGGCGTTTGTTGTCGTGATTTGCCAGCGAATGGGAGAATCGCGCGGTATCCGTTGCAGGAGGTGGAGCAGGATCGCGGCCGTTTATCGTGGCCTGTCAGGTAGTAATGGAGCCGCGTGAGATCCGTCGTAGGGAGTGGAGCAGTGCTGCGATCGTTACTGCGGCCTGTCAGGGAGTGGTGGAGCTGCGCGGAATCCGCCGCAGGAAGTGTAGCAGAATCGTGGCCGTGATTGCGGCCTGGGAGTGCAGATCTGCCGGCTGAAGTTCGGCCGTGGTCGGAGTCTGACCCCACGTAGGGGTCCGGGCGGAGTCCTCCTTGCGGTTGGGGTAGTGGGTGGAGCCCGGCTCCCGTGGGAGTCCGGGCGGAGTCTTCTTGCTGTTGAAGTCATCGGCGGAGTCCGGTTCCCGTAGGGGTCCGGACAGCTTACCAGCAGTTGATGTTGAGGACGGAGCCCGGCTCCCGTAGGAGTCCGGGCGGAGCCCGGCTCCCGTAAGAGTCCGGGCGGAGTCTTCTTGCTGTTGAAGTCGTCGGCGGAGTCCGGTTCCCGTAGGAGTCCGGACGCAGTCTGTCTTGCAGCCGTTGGAGTCGAGGATGAAGCCCGGCTCCCGTAGGAGTCTGAGCGGAGTCTTCCTGCAATTAAAGTCAAAGGAGAGGTCCAGCTCCCGTAGGAGTCCAGACAGGGGCTTACCAGTGGTTGGAGTTGAGGACGGAGTCCGGCTCCCGTAGGAGTCCGGGTAGAGGTCGCTTGCTGTTGTAGTGGTTGGCGGAGTCCGGCTCCCGTAGGAGTCCGGACGAAGTCTGCTCGCGGTTGTAGTTGTTGGCGGAGTCCGGCTCCCGTAGGAGTCCGGGCGGAGTTGTCATGTAGTCGATTCCGCTGAGGACTTCGGCTGTGGGTATTTTATACCCAACAGTAAGTAATGAATCATCTTCTCGAGATATTCCATATTTATTCTGAAAATAAATAATTATTCTCTGAAATTATGCATGATTTATGAAATTATGTTTTGAAAGAAAAGTGCTTTTGAAATATTATAGTATGTCGATTTATGCACATGTTCAGTGAAAAATTATAATATATTATGATACAAAGTGTTTTGATACAGATCGGATTTATGCTCTCAGCCTAACTATGTTTCAATGGGCCCCGCCAATGGAGATTATACGTTGGTACTCAGTGGACCCTGCCAATGGGGGTTGTGTGCTGGTATTTGTGGACCCTACCAGTGGGGGTTGTGCGCTGGTATTTGTGGACCCTGCTAGTGGGGGTTGTGCGCTGGTATTCTGTGGACCCCGCCAATGAGGGTTAAACGTTGGTCATAGTCAAGGCTGTTGAGTTACGAGTGTTTTTGAATCGAATCAGATTTATGATTATATTATATGTGAATATTTGAAAATATTGGATTTGTATTAAATTAACATGAAAAATATTTTTATGTTTATTTGCAATATTGTTCTTGAAAATTATATAATATCTGAAATATCTAGTTGAGATAATTGTTACTTACTGGGCTGTCTAGCTCATTACTTTTCTTTCTATTTTTCAGATTCAGATAATTAATTTCGAGCGTGGGAAGAAATATTGGGACAGAGCTTTTAGAGGCGAGATTTAGCATTGTCAACTTCATTGAACTTAGACCTATTGTTTTATTTTTAGTAAAATTTTATTGGATGTAAGATATTTTTTTTAATTACTTGAATTAGAGTTGAATAATAAATATTTGAATTTATTCCACTGTGATGCATTGATATCGTGATGAGATGCCTTGCATGCTTATGGAGAGAGTTCTTCATAAGTATGCGGCGGTTGCCATGACCCTCGATTCACAATCTCGGATCGGGGGCGTGACAATTAATATGGTATCAGAGCATAAGTGGATAAATTATGACACATAGAATTTGACATAGTATGAGTGTAGGTGGGTAAACATTAGGAATATTGGGACGTTAAAGTATGAGCATCATAATAAATCTATCCTAACAAATAGATAAATGAATCTAATAAGGTTTTACTACTACAAGGTTATCATGCCTCCCCGTAGAATGACAAGAACTACTCAAGGATTTGCAAGAGAGACATCACAACCACGGGATGGTAGCACTCTCCATCTGATCAGTGGCACCCCTCAGGAGGAGGGAGTCGTAAATCCTAATGGAAGTACTTCGAGAGCACGTCAGGAACCAGATATGGCTCAGTTAATGCAGATCCTAATCAGGATGGTACAAGCACAACAACAAATACAACAGCAAATGCTTGAACAACAGCAGATACAACGAGATACACAACAACATCAGCATCCACCACCACAACATGGAGAGCAACCAGTACAACGGAATAACATTTCAGAATTTAAAAAGCTTGCTCCTCCAGCTTTCAAGGGGACTACTGAACCTTTGGAGGCTGATAACTGGATAATGGAGATGGAGAAGGCCTTCGCTGTCCAAGAGTCTTGATGAAGAAAAGATTCGATATGCAGCTTATTTACTACAAAGAGAAGCATACAACTGGTGTCAGCGACTACAGCGCAAGCATGAACAAGACGGCGAAATACTTACCTGAGAAAGATTTCGGGTTGCATTCTACGATCAATATTTCCCTCGGAGATAAGGATCCAGAAAGAGCAAGAGTTTATTTATTTAAAGCAAAAGGGTATGAGTGTGACTGAATATGAAGCAAAATTTATAGAGTTCGTAAAATTTGCTCCGAGATTAGTGGATGGTAAGCAAGAACGTGTTCACAAGTTTGAGATGAGACTGAGAACTGAGATTCGAAAACAAGTGGTTCCATATGAATTGACAACTTATGCAGATGTGGTAAACAAAACACTGATAATTGAAAGGGAAGTCAATGAAGAACGCATGGAAAGAGAAAGAAAGCAAAGAAAGAGAGCAAAATCAAATGATACACAAGGGCAGAATAATAAAAACATCAAAAGATCAGCTAAGGGAGCAATAGATAATAAGACTCAATAGATTGATGGTGAGCAATGCTCCAGATGTGGCAAAAATCATGCAGACAAGGATTGCTATTGGAATACAGATGCTTGTTTCAAATGTGGTCAGATGGATCATAAAATTGCTAGCTGCCCACTAAATACTGAAAATCAAGTTGGCCAAAGAACTCATGAAAGACAACATAAGGGTGGTGGACAGATTTCTAAAATCCAAGGAAGAGTTTATGCGCTTACTCAACAGAATGCACAGGCTTCCAATACACTGGTGACAAGTATAAAAAATTTTGAAGACGAAATTTCTTTTTAGGGGTGAAGAATGTCATAGCCCAAAACCAAACCCAAGCCCAACTATCTAAGACCCAAGCCCATTAAAAAAAAAAAAAAATAGAGAAAAAATCGGGAAGAAGACTCCCGATAGGAGTCTTCTTCTCCGGTGAGACCCGGACAAATTGGGAGTCCTAGGACCTCTCGAAGTCCTAGGGCCCTCTATAAGAAGCCCCCCTTTTTCCTAAAAACCCAACATCGGCCCCCTTCCTCTCTCTCTCTCTGTTTTTCCCGATCGGAGCTGCGGACACCGTTTTGATTCTCGCCGTGATTGCCCGCCGGTGGGGTCACCAGAGGCCGAAGTGAGTCTTCCTCTTCTTCCTCTCTTCCTTTCCTTCCTCCCGTGCATTTGTGCGCGGCTGCCGGCGACGGTAGTCGCCGATTTTTGGTCGGAAAAGAGACCTCTGTTTCGGTCTCTTTTCTCTTGGATTTTCCGGTGCCGGCGATCGCAATCGACCGCCGGCCATGCTCCTCCGTAACCGGGGGAGTGGCCCCTCTCTGCCGCCGGCCTCCGCCACGGCGACCGCGGCCTGAACGGCCCGGCACAAGGAGGGGACTGCCGTCCCCTGTTCAGCCTGGAAGGAGCCCGAAGAAAAAGAAAAAAAAAGAAAAGAAAAGAAAAAGAAGAAAAAGAGAAAAAGAAAAGAAAAGAAAAGAAAAAAAAAAGAAGAAAAAGAAGAAAAAAAAGAGAAAAAAGAAAAAAAATATATATATATATATAAATAAATAAATGAATGAGAAAGAGTTTCTCTCTCTTCTCTCTCTTCTTTTCAGTCTGAACCCTTACTTTCTCTCTCTGAAATTAGACTTTCTCTCTCTACTTTCTCTCTCTAAAATTTTCTCTCTCTAGATTGTTTCTCTCTCTTGGTGGATTCCTCTCTCTCTAAAGTTATTCCTCTAGGATTAGCGTAGTGGAAGGTTTCATTTGATGATTTTGATCAAGTTTAGGAAAGAGTCTGATTTTAAGGTTTTGATTTGGGATCTGTTTAGATTGAATTTTGAATTAAAATTAATGTAAAAATATAATTTTGGATAATAGGCACTGAAGAATCTCCTAGAAGTTAATCGATCTGTTCATTCAGTGCTCCGTGAAAGGTAAGTAATGAATCATCTTCTCGAGATATTCCATATTTATTTTGAAAATAAATAATTATTCTCTGAAATTATGCATGATTTATGAAATTATGTTTTGAAAGAAAAGTGCTTTTGAAATATTATAGTATGTCGATTTATGTACATGTTCAGTGAAAAATTATGATATATTATGATACAAAGTATTTTGATACAGATCGGATTTATGCTCTCAGCCTAACTATGTTTCAGTAGGCCCCGCCAATGGGGATTATACGTTGGTACTCAGTGGACCCTGCCAGTGGGGGTTGTGCGCTGATGTTTGTGGACCCTACCAGTGGGGGTTGTGCGCTGGTATTTGTGGATCCTGCCAGTGGAGATTGTGTGCTGGTATTCTGTGGACCCCGCCAATGGGGGTTAAACGTTGGTCATAGTCAAGGCTGTTGAGTTACGAGTGTTTTTGAATCGAATCGGATTTATGATTATATTATATGTGAATATTTGAAAATATTGGATTTGTATTAAATTAGCATGAAATATATTTTTATGTTTATTTGCAATATTGTTCTTGAAAATTATATAATATCTGAAATATCTAGTTGAGATAATTGTTACTTACTGGGCTGTCTAGCTTATTACTTTTCTTTCTATTTTTCAGATTCAGATAATTAATTTCGAGCGTGGGAAGATATATTGGGACAGAGCTTTTATAGGCGAGATTTAGCATTGTCAACTTCATTGAACTTAGACCTATTGTTTTATTTTTAGTAAAATTTTATTGAATGTAAGATATTTATTTTAATTACTTGAATTAGAGTCGAATAATAAATATTTGAATTTATTCCGCTGTGATGCATTGATATCGTGATGAGATGCCTTGCATGCTTATGGAGAGAGTTCTTCATAAGTATACGGCGGTTGCCATGACCCTCGATTCACAATCTCGAATCGGGGGCGTGACAGTCCATCTACTAATTTGCAGTGCACTCATGGTCTAGTACTAGACTGTTGACAAAACAGTTATAAGCATCTGTTAAGGTCAACATATAATCAAGCACGTGCCAAAAAAGCCAAAATACAAAATAAAACAAACATTCCTGTACTACAACATGAAATATATTCAACTGCATAAAGCATAAGCTTCACAACAGCATCTTCCCCCAAAAGGCCTTATCATGGTTGGCTGCAGTTTGTTGCCGCAGAATATCAAGAACTAAAAAAAAAAAGAATCAACTGAAACATAAATGAAAAACACCGTATGATAGTGATAATCCCCAATGGGGGAGGAACTATGGCATAAGAAAAGCATCTGTACTAGAAGAACAATATAGAAAACTACAAATTACACTAGTGTCTGAAAAGAAGAGAGCTCAGTTTTATCAAATGCTCTCCAAGCACTTATCTAGATGCTCGGGCAAGGTGAGGCAACCCCGGAGCACTTCAATAGACCCCAAGCAAGGAAATTTAGTGAGGCACCATCTGGATAAGTGCCTGGTCAAAGGGAGAGGCATTCTCACAAGCAACTTTCTAATTCCAGCACTATTCTTTACATCCCTTTCATGATGACAATGTTTGAACACTTGAAGCAACTCTAGGATGTCCATTAATTTATTTTTGCATTATCTTCTGATTACAAACAAGTCTAGAAAAGTGGCATTTTGACGTCAAGTTAGACTTTGAAGCTACTTTAGGGTGTCCAAATGTTTACTTTTGCTGCCTTTTTGATGACATGTTACAAAAATTGTATTTTAAGGTGATGCTTGAACAAATGCAGAACATGATGTGTGATGTTCTAGATGATTATGAATTCAGATGCTGAACATGAATAATGAATATTTTTGGATGTTTTTGTTATTTTCATATGCCCACAATATTTATTTCTTAACCTATTTATTAAATTTGTCAAAAAATAATGCCTTGCTATCTACAGGTGAGTGCCTTTTTGGTGCTAAGCGATATGGGTGATGTCCTATCACCTTATCTGCACTGTTTGCTTTTGACAACCTTGTGAGGGGTATAGCCTAAACAACAGTTCCCAATAATCTGTAATACCAGAAGCTAACCCAGAGCCCTACTGATACGATAACAATGAATAGGGCCATTGCGATGTATTATTTTCAGACTTACGACTAATTATTTTAGAAATGAAAAGGCAGCAAAGTTATCCAAAAGACAAAGGCAAGAGAGAGATGGAAGTGTATATAGGAGGACGTATTAGGGTTCAAAGATAGAAATTAAAGAGAAAATTATCCTCATAAAGCTTCAAGAGGAAGCAGTATCAACTTCTATTCTGAAGAACTTTCACCCACCCTAAAATATCAAAGAACTCCCCTTTCGTAACTAGACTATGAGAAAGAACCTTTAGAGGAAAAAGAAAAAAAAAACCTTAAATTACCTTCTAATGGCCATTCCTAGGGTTTGCACAAAGAGAGAGAGAGAGAGAGAGAGAGAGAGAGAGGCATGATAGGGCTCTATGAGTGCCTAAGAGGCATCGGGTGTCCATCAGTGACTCCCCTCTTTTGTCTCTATTCCTTTATTCTCTATCAACTGGCCCTCCAATAAGCATGCAACATGCTTATTGATTTTAGGATGGAAAGCTTTAGATGCCATATTTTCAACTCTTTAAGATGGAAAGCTTTAGATGCCGTCTTTTCAACTCTTCTAAAGCTCCATAATTGAAATTAAATGTTCAAATTTCAAATAAGCATGCTAAACTGAAAAATATAAGGCTAAAACTGAACCTGAATCCTAATAAACCAGGAAATAGGAATAACCTTAATGTAATAACACTTCTTAAAAACCCCAATTGGTTGATCTAGAAAAGATTCACAAAAGAATTCAATTGCTGTGTAATTTACAAATTTTAAAATAGATACTCATGATCCACAGTATTCAGGTTCTCTTCCCTCTTCAATTGAAATTTTAATGATATCTTAGTAGGTTCAGTGTATTCAGAAACAGAGGACACTTATCTTAAAACTTGTAAGTCTTAACAGCAATCGCATAGGAGTTGTCCAAAAAAGATTTCCTTTCCTATCACGATGCAAAATAACATGTATATGTTCTAATCCTAGAGAATGACCCCAGAGAAATCAACAGGGCAAGAGTTCTTTGAAGACAATTTACTCCCATGAACAGGAATCAGGTCCAGATCTTGAAGAGTGCTCAAGTTTTTTCTTCATTTTATATGATCTAATTGTTAGTAGACACAGTAAAAAATTATTTAAAACAAGGATTCTTACCCTCCTACCAGATTTGTAAGTTTAAAACACAACATTGTCATTTGTCAATCTCATTGTTTCAAAAGTAACATCAGAATGGCAAGAATAGAATATGGCATAAAGAGGGCAAAAGATGCATGTAGCATCGACAAAGACAAGCAGCATGGCTTGAGATGAAAAGAGACGATATTACTTGCCTTCACATAGTAATTAGTTACAAGAACTCACCTCTGGCACATCTGACCAATGTGAGATGGCTTTCAGGAGAAGTGGCAAATGTGATGGATATAGCCAATCAAAAAGGAGCCCATATGTTCTACGACTGTGAAAGAACCACAAAGATATCAACGACACCATCTCATACAACCTATAATTTTAAAGATGGCAAGAAATGGTACCTATTTGTTGCCATTGCAATTCCTCTAAGATCCCTCATCAAACCAATAAATGCATATTTTACAGCATCAGTGCGAAATGCAGCATCAGGAGTTGATTCCAATCTAACCATGACCTATGATAGCACAAACATCACTTCAGGGCTTAAGTATGGCATTAAAAGAAGTGTTAAAGCCAAAAGAAAGGACAACTCTCAGAATTATCAAGAAGGACTCAATCACCTGCAAAAGTGGCTCCATAGAAGACTTAAATTTCACAGGGCTATCTTCCATAAAGATCAAGTAACCAAGAGTATAGTAAAAGGTCGTTCTACTGCAGGAGCACCTATATTCTTCCAGAAATGGAAAGTTTTCTCTCTGAAATGTAAGGTCATGGTAAAAGCCTATAGAGAACTCCAAAACAATTACCAAAACAAAATAATAATATGAAGCAGAAAATTATATCTGGGGTTTGGAATTACTGTGTGATGTCCAATGATGAATTTTACAGTATCTAACTTGAGCAAAAGCTTTCCAGTCATATATCTGCAAGCAACTCCAAATAATGAGAAACTTGGCACCAAAATTTGGACAAATAGGACAAATTTTCAGCAACAGAAGCTACCCAGAGGCAAGCTCCAGAAAAAGGGACAAAGTGTGCTCAATAACCTCCTCACTCTGCATGCATATGCAAAAAGAAATTCAATACTAGATCCTTAAAGCGAGACATTAATACAGAAGGACAGCTGAACATTCACCTTTGTGTAGCACTTTAAATTTGTAGCAATTTTTCCAACAATGACATTAAGCAGGACCAAATGATCATGGAGACCAAGAAGGTCTGATAATCTTGAATATAACTGCTGCAGGAAAAGTGAAGGCACCAAACTTGTATATAAAAAATAAATCTAAGCATACAACTTGAATACTGAATGCCCTTACCTTGGATGAATGCATGGCTTGATCACCAACGTATGACTTCCGAAAATTTTGAAAAAAGGTGATAATGGCACGATCAAGTCTTTGCTTGCTTATCTCACAATATCTCTGAGGAGAGAAAAGAATTCATTATACAGGTATTATGATATCCATCAAAAAAAAGGTCAGTAACAGGCACAACACTAACCACCTGATTTAGAACTAAATGGTGAAACACACAGATAGGAGTTATACTAATCAAGGATGATGTGGTGCAGAATATAACAAAATAGGATAGCAATGGTGAAAAAGACCTTGGAAGGCACTAGCAGAAAAAAGGGGGATAACAGAAGAGAAGAACCTATACATAGATTCTTAACACAAGGGATGTAAAAAATTACTTATATAGAGGCGAAAGTGCTCGTGGAAATGAATAGGGATGTCTATATAAATCCAACTTCAAATGGTCAAAAGATCACCTAAGGTGTGTGATATCTAAATGTTTTACAAATTGGATTACATGCAGCAAACAATATGTGCTTTCCTTATTGACTTTTAAACAGCAAAACCTTTATAACGAGACAAAAAGCAGCAAAAATGTAGGATCAAAAAGGAAATTTTGAAATGAGATCTCATCCTCACAATAATAACCAGAGAAATACTGATTCTATTTCTACTTATAACATTTGATCAAAGTATCAGTCACTAAAGATAAAAGTGTCAAGAAAGAAATCAGGTTTGGACCGCAATGAGGGCATCCTGAAACTGACCTGTTAACCAGATCAAATCCAATAATCTGACTAATCAAACAGATTATCAACCTGGATCCAAATCTTTTAAGGATCAGACATTTCACACAAACAAATATGAATTTTTATCAACGGTTATACAGAGTTCTAGTGTATAAATTTATACATTCATATAAACATCAATCTCCCTTTCTTTTGTGTAAGACATGGTCCAAATGCTACCATCCAGATTTGAACACAAGGTCCATCAGATATTGATCTGACAATCGACATTCATGATAATTATAGTATCGTACGATAGAATATCATAAATTGGAGTTTGCCCGTGGTCACACCCCTCAGCCTAGCAACTGGAGGTTCTAGGTTCAAGTCATGGGAGGTACATCCTATATATTTGGACCTAGGTAATTATAGTGACAGACCTGTGGGTGCATCTCTCTCCAAATATATAATAATATAATATCAAATCTTCATTGAGCTACCAGCATTGGAACCCTATAGCAAATACAACAACATGTGAAATTTAGGTATGTTGGGTTGGGTGAAGGGCTGAACCAAGCCCAATCCTACCTACATTATATCCAACTCCAACTTCATCCAGCTTGCAAACGAGCAACCTGAACCAAATTAGAGCTCCCTCCCAAATTTTTCAACCCAGAACAGAGAAGGAAAACTAAGAAATAATATCTAAATTCTCATCATCCATAAGGATACAATAACTTCAACATAGGAATTGACAGTCCTTTTCTTTAATACTAGCACCAGATACAATTCACAAGCTATGCATAAGTCAACCAAAATGGGACAAGTAGGAACATAAAAAGGGAATGTGAGAGTAAACCAAAATGATGCTTCAGCATATTTTAACATATAATTACATATCAGATGAGAGTGTAGAGGCAGTCTGGGTAAATGACAGACTATAATAAGTTTCCCTTCGCTAATTCCCTTATGGAAGCATAACTGGCCAACCAACTAGAAACCCAGTTGAATATCAGATCATTTTCTTCATTTTCAAACATTCAAATAAAATACCCCAGTTGTTGTGGTGTCCATGTCATGTTTATACCATTTACATATTACCAAAGGACAAAACAGTAAATAATCATATGCATGTACAAAAGCATAAACGAATCGTGATATTGGAAGTATTTAGTCCATGCTTAAGTTTACTGCGTATCACAAATTTTGAATGGCAGAGAAGCCCATTTTCTGCTTCTTTACCTGAGAGTGCAACCCACCATCTGTGATATTTATCAACTGTAAAACTCGTGCAGCAAGTTCTGCATCTATTAATTCCTGTGACTCCATACTGAAACAGCAAAGTGAAAAGATAAAATTACCTCATCCACTTCAAACATTATTTAGAAAACTAACACAAAAAACATTTACATACCTACAGCCAATGGTCTGTCTGATCTTGAGAATAGCAGCAATAATGTGAACTATCCAGGCAAGCTGTCCTTCAATCACAGGAAGTTCACTGACATCTCCAGGAACTGGTGATCTTGCTCTTTCCTACAAATGTTAAGAGATGCTGTAGATCCTCACGTAGGGGAGGGGAATAATCTGATGTCCCTCCAAAAAAATCTAATTCAGTAAAAATAATAATGGCATTCAAATCTACAATGAGAACATACCATATAAGCTTGCAGAATAGGTTCCATAATCTTTATAATGTATAAACTACTGCTTTCATACTGCAGCTCAGGAGTAAAATAAGGCATTAATAACAACAATGCAAGCTTGAAGATCAGCTTTCTACATCTTCCAAAGACTAAAATGATAAAAATCCTAGAGACTGAATAGATATCAATTTTCCACACAGACCAGGGACCCCAGATAAATATTGAAGAAGCTAGAAAGCACAAAACTGAAAAGATACCAACCTGGAATCTGCAAAGGTAAGGAAAGCACTCCAGCTGATCCTGAAGAAGTTCAACATTGTCCAAGGGATTCTCTGAGAGGTCATCTGGAAAACCAGCCTGATATGGATATAGTCAGTACAAGACTGCACTTTTGCATGAGAAAAGGAATCCAGAGGACAAACTTATACCTGAACAGAATTGAATCTCGAGTTGATAAAACCCTCAGTGATTTTAGGCACAGTTTCATCTAGCAGACTTGGTGTGTCACCCTTCAAATAAGGCACAGATGTCACCAACCGGGACCAAAGCCCAAGAAGGTAGTACACACTACTGCTAGCCCACTAGCAAAGAGGCAATAAAACAACATTAGTTGTCTGCATTGTAGAAAGCTCACTGTATAGTAAACAGTCAATAAACATCGACATCTTATTCCACCAAAAAACACAAAAAGAGTGAAGGATACCAAACAAACCTGCCATGACTGCAATGATTTTGTAGTGAACTCTGCTACAAAACGTATCCAGTCACCATAGATTTCTATGTTCAGAAGCTCAGACAACTGAAGCATACAATTGAACATATGAAACAATTAACATGCAGTTAGTGCCTAGAACTTACATTCCTATCTTACACATCAATCAATGTTAACAAATCCTCCAATTAGAACACAACTAGGCATTTACATATGACATCAGATTAAGTCAATCTTGAATACAAAGCCATAACTATAGATGTAATTGAACTAGGCACGAGCAGAGCTAACATTAGATAACATGCATAATCTGATGAATCTAAAACCTAGTGTTAAGACTCATTTCATTGAACATAATACTGAACATAGTAGACCATTTAGAATGCACATCTCCCCAAAGGCGTTCCACACTTGATGATAAATTCTTCTATCCCAAGTTCTCACCCAAACTAAGAAAACAAAGGGAAAAATGCTGACAAAACATCTGATAAGCAATTACCCTCTTCCCCAGCTAAATAGCCCCCCAAAGTATAAATCCATAATGAGACACTTCAAGCAACAGAAATTAGATTACTGTATATTTGATGTTTGATTGATTGGAGGTTACACCATCCCAGACAAAGTTTCATATAACATCTGACCAGGACAGAATGAAGAATGCAGCTTAAATTTACTTCTTCGTAAAATTTTCAATGTCATTTTCATGATCTCATCTATTATTAACAGTGTATCAAGCCTATTTTTGTAATATTCAACATCATTCTATTATTCAGAGTATACCAAGTAATTCACAGTGTTTGTGGCAAGTCACACTGACAAAGGTACAGATACATGTATGCAAAATTCCATTAAAATAAATAACAGTTGGGACTTTAAAGAGATCTTTATACAGCAGGAAATTTCATATTTGAAGAATTTCCAAGTAACTATCCATAGATGAAAGGACCCACATATTATTATGGAGCTCAAACTCAAAACAATATGAAGCAGGAGCCAAGCTTACTGCTTTCAACAGACTTAAGAGTAGTAACGACTACTTTGTTGATGGATGGAACACATGTTTCAAACTATAATGAAGCAAAGCATGGACCACGTGTTTCAAATTATATGAACCAGTGGTAGTAGTAAGGCCAAAGTTAGTAAATAAACACCGAGTTCATTCAAACAGGCCTGTAACTAAACCCATTCCATACTATGACTATAATACTCCCTTATCACTATGCTCAAAGTCCTCAATAATCCTGCAAAATGGACCATCAAATCACTCCAGATGCCAATATGTTGGCAAGAACGAGATAAATAATTGCATGATGTCCATCTCAGACAAATAACCCAGGATGCCAAGATGTAGACCCGTAGAGATGCTCATTGCAAGATTATGGAACAAATATAAAGGAAATGGTGACAAAACCATTATTTATATCTTAGAAGTGAGGACAGGAATGTGTTTCATAGAGTGCATAATACAATATATGTTTTGTTGTTCTCAGTTTAATGTGTCACAGAGAGGAGGAGCAAGAGAGGGAGTTAGGACAGAAACTAATGTGTTCAGCACAATGATGTACTAGTACCTGCTTCTAGGATTCAAACTCTAAAGAGTAAAGATATAATTATTAGCTGTACATGCATAACACAAGACCTAATGCTCCAGAAAGGAATTCAAAATTTTTTCTATATAAACATGAGTAGAAAAGAAGAAACTTGATATAAGTATAAACCAAGGTTCTCGGAGCCGGAACCGGGACCTATGCCGGCTAACCGACGGTACGAGTTGGTACAGGTCCGTACCGGACCAAACCAGTGCGAACCAACAAGGTAGAGAAGGGGATAGGGAGACGAAAGAGAGGAAGAGAGGGGGGAAGAAGGAGAGGAAGAGGAAGAGGGAGAGGGAGAGGAGGGGAGAGGGTGAGGGCCTCCGGCGGTCGTCGGAAGCCATCGAAGCTCTTTCAGAGGGAGGAAAGAAGAGAAGGGGAGACCTCACCGGATCACCAGAGGTCCTTGGAGGCCTCCGGACGAGTGGCAACGCCGCTGGGAGCTCTTCGATGACCCACGAACCAGCATCGAGGGAGTGAAGGGAGGCCGAGGGACGGTTGAGGCTGGAGGCAGCCGCCCTCCGCTCCCTCGGTACTGGCTCATCGGCCATTGGAGAGCTCACGGCGGCGGCGCCGCCCGTCCAAAGCAAAGGGAGGCTAAGGGGTGGCTGAGGCCGGAGACAACCGCCCTCCGCTCCCTCGACGCTGGCTTGCCGGCCGTCGGAGAGCTCGCGGTGACATCTCCGCCCGTTCGAAGGCCTCCAAGGGCCTCCAGTGATCCGACGAGGTCTCTCTCTCTCTCTTCTTCCCTCCCTCTGCCCTTACCGAGCTCGAAAAGAGCTCAAACGGCCATCAGAGGCCCTCCCTTCCTCTCCCTCTTCTTCTCTCCCCCCTCTCTCACTTCCTCTCTTTCTTCTCCCTCCATTTGAGATGGCCGCTATGCCATTTTTCATGCCGAAACCGAATCGGTATCCTGCCAATATGGTTCGGCACGGCCTGAACCATCTGTTTGGATGGTTCAGCAAACAATGGTATAAACTAAAGCTCGTGCTTGGAAGAAAAGAAGGAACCAAATGCATGTCAATAAAACAAAGTTAAAATAACTGAATCCAGTGTTTGGCTAATATGGTCCAATATGAGGCAGATAACTTTGCATTAAATACTATACACAACTCAAGCTCTTTTGTTGAAGGCTAAGCTTAGTCCACAACGTGATGTTATACAACGACAACCATGGTGATGATTGACAGCCTTTTTCCCATCAAAATGGGCCTTGTAATGGAGCAGAACTGTAAGTTGGGAGGGAGATGGTGTTCCTAATGAAGAATTAAACAGATTTATTATGGTTGGTTGTCAACACCTCCCAAGAAAGGACATTGTACAGATATTCCTACCTTAGGGCATTGATTGCATAGATGGTGGGTGAATAGTTCCATCCTGAGTTACTAACAAAAGGAAGACAAATTTAAAACAATATATGAATAATTAAATAAAGAAACAAAATAACAAATAAAAGTTAAGCACGATGGTAACTGTTTACTACCATTTTTTCCATTTTCAAGTTAATTTTGCTACTTGTACAACCCAATTCCATATCTACATTTCTAGAGTATATTCCACAGATAAACAGCATACCAAAACTACTTGGGGTCATCTCTGAATTATTATCTAACATCAATATAATTTTGAGCGAAATCCAATACTAAGAGAAGCCTCTCCTATCAGAATAATGAAAGACAAGTCCATATATTCTTAACCTTTAAAAGAAAATTAAATATACGAGATACTAAAGAAACAACATAGATAAACAAAAGAATTCAAAGGCAATCAACCGTGCAATTTCAATTTCTTTAAAGGCAAACCACAGGATTAAATGGCTAAACAATAGGAACTTTCTCAGCCGCAATGATCATGGTTCTTTTTCCTTTTAATGTAAACGAATGGAAGAACCCATCAGCAATCATCACAGTTCACACTAAAGCAACAAAATGAATTTGGAATAGGTACATCAAAAAGTATTAAAGCAGAAAAACAAGTACCTAACAAACAGAATAACAACCCACTGCGCTATGAGTCTAAGGAAACCCTTTAATACAAGAAGTTGAAAATGTAGTACTTTTTGCTAGTTAAGGAAGATAGTCCATTACTACCTTGGAAACACTGTCTACAAATATCTACTGGAGCAGCCCTAGAACTGCAAACAATGCACAATATTGCCATGAAACCAGCATGTTATTCTAACACAAAGGAGAAATCAGTACACAATGGTCAAAAACTGATAAATAATTAAAGATGATCAACATTTTGCACTTAAAACCTGCATAAAGTAAAATCTCACCTTCAATTGTAAGATGCATGCACAGGCATATAGGCATGCATGTATGCATGGATATAAGTTTATGTATGTGCATATGTATTGGTACACATGTGCTTGTGTATATAGAGGTAGAGTTGGCTACACTCGAGTGGATCTCCACTTAGATCTGATCAAGTCTAGACTGGACAATGGAGGCCTTGTATCAATGATCCAAGACAATGGATATAATCTACTACCTCTAAATTGCTTACACACCAAAAATCATGTGATTTAGAGACCCTTAGCTCATGTGTCAAGCGGTCAAAAAATTGAATAGGTGAATTAAACCAAAATAATATTTTAATCATTTGATGCGTGGGTTAAGGGTCTCCAAATCACGTGATTTTTTATGAGTATGAAATTTATAGATAGTAGATCACATCCAATGCTTTGGATCATCCATGTGGGATCCCCATCATCCGATCTTGACCTAATCAAATCTAAGTAGAGATCTGCTCAAGTGTAGTCAAGTCTGTCTATCTACATATATGTGTGTGGGCGTGCATATGCATGTACACATATACATACATATGTATGTGTGTATGTACATAAATACATACACATGAGCGTGAAAAATAACACAATTGATATAATATATAATTATATAATTAATATTTAGAAGAAAAAATGAAACAAGTAGAATGGACAATAAGGCAGCCAATTCTATTACATTCTTCCACATCACAGCATTGGTCATTTGCATCTCATAATCATGGTATACGAGCAATCAACCAATATTTGTAGAACTGTATAAGTTTAGAAATTTAATCAGCAAAGAAGGGACAAAGTTTACCTGATAGTTTACTTTAAAACGCCCCAAAAGGCGACAAAACTCATGGTAGTTATCATGATCAGCAAGACCTAAAAAAAATAATTTTAAAAATATATGGTTTATTAGATTAATATTATGACATAACAAATATTTAAATCAATGCTGAACAAACATAAATATTGTTGGTTTAAATGGATGAGGAATGTAACGTTCATCAAAAATGCTCAAGACGCTAATAATTGTTGGTGCTTGACAATTTAGTCTTCCAAGAGGATCTGCTCAACTTTTATGGACAGCTTTAGCGCAAGGCATCATGGAATAGGAGGAAACCAGATTGACTGAGCAGAAGATGTTCAATTCCTTCAATCTTCAAATCATAGCTTGGATTCTATGAGAAGGCTATATATCTATTTGAAGTAGCAAGGATCGACTTTGGACAAAGAGATCATCCATTTCGACCAATTGATCAACTTTCTAAATAAGAACGGATGCAGCTACACGATCCACTAATTGATGGCCAGGACCAAATAAAAGAATCAAAAGATACTAGCTGGTGTTCCCAGCAAATTTTTTAGCAATTGGAAATCCCTTCTTAAAGAAGCCTCGGATGTGAAACGGAGAGAAGAAAGTAAAGCACCCATTTTGGGCCCCACAAAACAAACCAGTTAACCAAAACCACAAATTCAAAAGGAGCAGCTAGAAGAGAGTTCTGCTTAATTTACAGTTCTAATCAGACAAGGGAGACACGTGAAACCTCCAAGGTGTTAACCTGCAATCTACGAGAACTACAAAAGGGATAGACAAGCAAAATAATTCTTTTGTTGACCATCAGTCAAAGATACTAAAGGACAAAGAATTCAGTCAAGAAGAAGAATTCATAATTTGTTGAAAGTCTAAAAAAGAAAGTAGAATGTTTGTACCATTTTAAACCCTCCTTTCTTCTGTGAGCAGCACCGAAATAAAATTAGTAAGGGCCAGCTGCACTGAGGCCCATAAGTAATTGCACTAGTAAGGTAACAGCCACTCATTAATTTTTATTTTCTTTCTTATTTTCCTTTGTGTAAACACTCAAACTCAACTAAGCTTTAATTCCAAACCACTTGGGATGGGCTGTGTGAATCCTTTTCCTCCACTATACTCTGTTTAGGGCCACACTTTCTAAAAGATGCAGCAATATCAAGTCCTTCCTCACTACTTCATTCCATATAATTTTAGGTCTACCTCTATCTCTCTTTCCTTGTTCACCTATCAAATCACTCCATGCTATCACGTTGCTCAGACTATGTTGTACATGTCCAACACGTCAAAGTCATCCTTCTCTCAATTTGTCCTCAATTGATGTTATCTCTATATTTTATAAATAACTTAATTTCTTAGTCTATCTTTCTTGCGTTACCACACATCCATCTCAATGTTCTCATTTTGGTCACACTTGTCTCGTGTATATTGTTTTCTAGCTACGCAGTATTCTATAACATAAAGCATAGCTGTCGTATGACATCCTATAAAATTTTTTCTTCAACTAAGCAAATATTCTAAAGTCATATAATTTCTCAGTTGGACTACTCCATTTTCAATATAAAATATAAATTAAACAAATCTTAAAATATTTTTATTATTTCATATTCTTTTAAAAATTATTAAACTAATTAGTCAAAATTAAATAAATATAAAGTTTTATTTCATATTTATTATTTTATATAAAATCTTGGTCTTCAAAATTTTGGTCTTTAAAATGTTATTGTGTAACACTCATCCTCAAAATGATTAATACCTATTTTATATCTATCTAGTTGGATGGTTAAAATTAAATAATAAATAAAATTCTTATGGTTCAAAACTTCAAAATCCACGAAAGAGGTGCCAGTCCTATGACAACTAGGTGGGCTGCCTAGTTTCATGGTGTCTTTAATCTTAAAATATCAGGGACAAAGCATAAATGCCTTCAAAACAGAAAAAAATGTTACTTTTAGAGTTCTGGTACCATTCGACATATTATCAGTACCTATATTGTACCGATCTTCTATCATTATGCAGTCCAGTAGTCAAACCTTGATAGATTATGTTTGATTGTGAGCCTCGTTGCCTGGTTGATATCTATATGGATTGGTTATAACCAAGGTATGATTAATGGTTTGCTCTAAACATGACATTAGTTATAAATGAATTAATTGCACCTGATGTCAATGGCAAATTTAGGAAAAGGGACTAATTTAAATTCCTAACATGGGAAAACTTGGAAATATAAGGATTTCAAAGTCAATCGAACAAAACGAAGTTAGGGAATGCAGTGTGCTTAGCACGAAAATAAACAGTACCCAAATTCACTAACCAGAAGCATCATAGTAATAACATTTCTCTGTGGATCTGAGTAAGCACATAATAAGAATTTATGCACAAGGATTTGCATAGCTAGCAAGCTCACAAATATTAAAAAACAAAATACAGCAAGTATGCAATTGTTTATAAGAGCTTGATAAAATTTGTGTGATGACCAATTCTTGGCACAAGGATTAAATATACTAAAATAGCAAAACATTAAAATAGCAATCAAAAATCAAAAGAACAAATCTTGTGCACACAAGGGACAATGCCAGCAATGCATGTTTTGGAGAGGCCTGTGGGCCAGTAGCCAAATAAAACTATTGCCATGCTATGAGCATTTCACTTGTTCATCCTATTAACCCACTCATGGTAAACTCCTTTCTATCAAAGAGTTCTAACAAAGTTCAGTTACTGTAGTTACTATACAGGTTAACATAAATTTTGACTTTTCAGAAATGGTAGAAAATCTAAAACCTATTACAAAGTCCATGATGCTCTCTTATCAACTTATAATCCATTTGTACACCGATAGCTATATCCATTTAAATTATTTTGAACTGATATTTATTCCTTATGCTCTTGAAAGTGAACTCTAACCATGTATATGGTAATGTCCCAAAGCGCCTACTTCGGTGCATACCAAACCACCTAGTTCATGACGTACCGAACCAAACCGCCCGAAAATCGGGTTAGTTTGCCCCCAAAATTTGAAATAGGCACCGAAACAGTGTGAACCGCACTAAACTGCTTGGTTTGAAGCAGAACCAGTGTGAACTGCCCAACTCACACCAATTCAATATTGAACCAGACCCCACCCACTTATAATTGAAGAGAGAGTCCATGAGAAGCTTCCGTTGCTTCTCATGCCCCCCACTTCAAAGTCCACCCCAGTTTTCCCCCAAAAATCAAAAATAAACACTGATTTCAACAATAAAATGCAAGATCCAAGCCTCTTTCAAGGTATTCCCACTCTCCCCCTCTCTATTTCTTCTTTTTTTTTATTTTAGGCTGAAATCAGTAAGAAAAATGAAAAAAAAAGGTCATGCCAAAATTTTTTGTTTTGGTATGATTTCATGATATATTACAGATCTATGAATAATCTACGTAATAAGACTAAAATTTTTAATTTTCATTAAATTTAGAATTTTTAAACTAAAAAATATATTTTTAAATTACAAAAATTAAAAATTATAAAATTATAAAATTAGAAGCTTGTTCAAGGGCTACAAACTACTTTTTTCTAAATTTGGCATTCATTTATACAAGTTTGGACAATCATGCGCACAGTAGTCTAGGCTCAAATTCAGATAAAATTGAGAAATAAGTAGCCTTTGATGTATGCCGATGGACTTAGAAAAATATATGGAGCATCCACAATAGATGCTACATGGATCTGAGCTCAAATTAATTTTCAAAATTTTTATACTTAAAAAATATTCTTTAATTTTAAAATTATTTTAAAAATATAATCAATACACAAAAAATAAAGATTTAGTACTACGTATTAGATAATTCAAAAGTACTTTTTGAAGTAGAAAATATTTTTTTCATAATATTTGGTATTTAATTTCTTTTAGATTTAAAAGTTATTAAAAATATATAAATAATACAAAAATATGAAAAATTAGTACTATATATGGATAAGTTGAAAGTATTTTCTAACGTACAAAAAAAAAATTCATCATAGTGAAATTTTACTATTTTTAAATAATTAATATACTAACATGTGCTCAATAACCTACAGGAATGGATTGATTGAGAAAGAAAGATGCAGAGTGTGACATTGGTTGAGATCATAGACAAGTGCTCTCATATTGGCATCACTAAAGGTGCAACTAGTGCAACATAGAGTTCAAAAAAAGATGGGTAACCAAGTCAACGCAACACCTAGCTAGTGATTATCCCAATACATCTATGAATGTTAGTACCTATAGAAGGTTTGACAGCAAATGAAGAAGCACCAGTGATTTCAGAGCAATGAAGAGGACTACCAGAAGATGGAGGTGGATCATCAAGCAATAGAACCATCTTCCTATTACTCCAAAAAGTCAAAGAAGGCCTTCGTTCCACATGATAAGGAGGCACAGATCCAAGCTATCATTCAGGCAAACTTGGATGATCAGTAGCAACAAGATAAGGTGGCCAAGCAAAGGGCTTGATGTTGGCCCTCACAGTACGAGTGGGGCTCTGGTTTTGGGATCGACGAAGCAAATGTAGAGTTCAGGAGAACCTCCTTAATCAAGGAGGCTATCATAGAGGTGGTGGCCGACTTGCATCTATGCTAGGGGCTTTTGGCAATCGAACGAAGTCCTCTACAAAGATTCCCCCAGAAACCACCATCCATGATCTAAAGTCACATGGCTTAATCAAGATTCGAAGCAGCAGAAGATTAATACCATGCTAAAAAAGGACAAGAAGAATGATATGTGGCAAGCTATTTCATTTTGGTTCCACTTTAGCCACATCTTAGTGAATGTAGCAAGCAACACGTGTTATAGGTCTACCATTTTCTCCATACAAGTTCCCAGTTCAATTGCAGATCCTCCAAAATTGAAGGACAGCAATGATGAGCTCTTTAACAACAAGTTGCAAAAGTGGATTGCCTCATATAAGAGCAAGTGATCCATATATAAACTGACGATGATATGTGATGTTGGACCAGTTCTACCAAATAAAGCATCATCAACTTTTTAATATATTGTGACACAAAGACTTCCTTTCAAAAGTCGGTTGATGCTTCCAATTAGGAGCACGACACCACGTACATCCTCAGATTGATGGAGGTGACTGATCAGATAGAAGAGAAGAATATCGTGTGGGTCATCACTAATAATGTGCCATCATATACGACCACTTGGAAGATCTTGATGGAACGACGGCCACATATTTTCTAAATCCCATATGCTGCACATTGTATCAATCTCATGTTGATGGAGATTAGGAAGATTTTTAGGATGTAGCAGACACTGGAGATAGCCCGATCCATCACCAGATTTATTTATAATTACACATGGATCCTATCACTGATGAGGAGACACATAAGAGAGGATCTTGAGACTAGCTATGACATGGTTTTTACTAACTACAATGCAATTGATAGGCTCCTTGGGAGGACAGCAGGCCTGTGTCAGATGATTGTTAGTGCTGAGTGGTAAGAGAGTAGATTGCGAGGGTCAACATTAAGGTGAGCCATGTAGAGAGCTTGGTGATGAGGCAGGCACGCTGACAGTGGGCCAAGAAAATAATGAAGGCTATCAAGCCATTTATGAAGTGTTTCGGACCAAAGTTCACTGTACCGGTACCGGACGGCGTGCCGGTGCCAAATCGGTATGGTACGGTATGGTACCATACCGTACCGACACACGGTATGCCCAGACGTACCGGTCCGGTACCGATACACAATATTTTTTTCGATTTTTAATTTTTTTTTGGATTTTTGAAGTTAATAATTGATAAATACAACCTCAATATGGCATTATATTGCATATTATTGACATATTTGGGTTCAATTTGGAGTTAGGTTGCGGTACAAAGATTTTTGATCCAAAATTTCAAACATATATTTATTTATATTATATTTCAACTATGTCATCTTAAAACTAAAGAAAAAATATATAAAATACGCATTAAAATGTATCTAAATATTTAAGTACAAAGCGTAATAATTGATATACGAACCTTAAGATGTACTCTGTATTTAATTTCTTGTCGAGTGTCTGTGACGCTCGTAGATGTCTGGATCATCAACATAGTCTGAAGGGATATCAGTCCAACCCTCTAGCCAAGCTGCACTGTACTTTCGAATATTCATCATCCCATAAGACATCCTCTCTGAATTGTAAGACATCTCAGACCTCTCATTAAAATTCTGACTGTGAGAAGTATCCTCAAGATGATGGTATGGTTGTGGAGGAGCCCATCCAAATATGCCAGTAGCAAAATCTGATCCGTAAGATGCTCCAGACTGGATAGGGTAGTAACCACTAGAAGATGATGCCTCGGATGCACCATATGCATATGGATCATAAGGTGGTTGTAGATAATAGGATCCATAATGCGAGGATGATCCAGATACATCCATGGATCCTACTCCACGTGCAAGATCGTTCGCAGTATATATATATAATTAAAATATATGCAAGTATAACAAAACACGATAGTTTAATGATAATTAAAATAATTATATATAATTTTAAAATAATTTTAATAATTATTTTAAAACTTATAAATTCAAAATAAATGTTATATACTTCAAATAATATTTTTAAATTAACTAAAATATAACACTATTTTTATATATTTTTTATTTTATAATTAAATTTTTTAATTTAAATAATTAAAAAATAATTTTTTAATTTCAAATATTTGAAAAAAAAATTGAAATTAGATTTAAGTAGCTTGAATCATTCTAAACATGATTCTCAAACTCTAATTTTTTTCTCTAAAATTTAATTTTTTTTAATTTTTAAATAAATAAATATTTAAAAATATTTAAAAAATATATAATTAACAAAAATTAACAATTTTGGTGTCATCGTGTAAATCTTCCAAAGATCTATCACATATAATTAAATCATACCAAAATCATAAGATTTTGGCATGATTTTCTCCTATTTTTATTTTATCTCATTTTTATCCTATTTCTAACAACAAAAATAAAAAAAAAATATTTACTAACAAAATAACAGATTATCTTACCTCCGACCAAAGATCAGCCTCTTCTCAAATCACTCCAATTTCACGAAATTTTGCCTTTTTTTCTAATTTTTTGGAGGTCTCAACGATTAAGTTGCCCACGGCCATGGGTGTTCTCTGAGAACTCTCAGAGAACACCGAAGGCCTGGTGCTTATTAAAGCACCAGATCCTCCCCCATGTGAAGTCCCCCCATGTGAAGTGGGTCACGCCCATTTCTCTCCCCCTCCCTCCCCCCAACCACGTGAAAAGACCCCCACCTTCCCCCCTCCCCCCCAATGTGAACCCCTGGGCGGTACGGTTCGGTTCACTCCGAACCGACGGCGAACCGAGCTATACCGCCCGATTCCGGGCGGTATGGGCTCGAACCGCACCGAACCGGACAGTTCGGTGCGGTTCGAGGTCGTTTTCCGAAAAGCAGGCCCGAACCGGACTGGTCCGACTCGGTACGTCCCGTACCAGGCGGTTCGGCCCGATACGGCAAACCATGTTTCAAACTGTGCACAATGACAAGTACCTCCAGATGGGCTTGCTATATCATATGATGGAGAAAACAAAGAACCGATCAAAGAGGTAGATCCAAAGCATGCCCAAGAGTACATTGATATCATTCAGTAGAGATGGAGCTACCAGATAGATAGAGAGTTGCATCGAGTAAATAAAAAAAAACATTGAAAATTTGACTACTACAGTCCTACTTATAAAAATTTTATTTAAACAATTGCAAATTATATTGGTAGCTTGCTACCTAAACCAAACTACCTGGGATCAATATGAAAGACAACTTTCTGACCACCCTGCACAATGCGAGCTATAAGATGAAGCCTGATCCAAAAGTCATAGCCCTGTGTCTAATAAGATGTAAGTTAACTTAAGTGAAATGCATAAGTTGACTTGTGTTTTCGATCATTGACATATTATAACATGTCTCTTTTCTATAAAGAAAAATATTTAGAAAGGGCACTGATAACTTTGGAGTCTCAATAGCTATCATAAGTAAAAATTTATGAATTCAAGTACATTAGATATCAACGATAAATATTACGTGTTGTGATGTTTTATAGTTACTAATATGATACTATATTTCATGTAATATTTTATAATACTTTTACAGCTGAATAGTGGATTCATTTTGATCAATCAGCGAGACATCTTAAGCAACTAGCCATTCGGATCCTCTTCCAAATAGTCTTCTCAAGTGGCCAAGCACATCTAGTCTACCTCTACTCTCATCCACAGCAAGTAGAGGAATCGTCTAACATGGTGGCACCTTAATAACTTCTTATATGTCCACTACAATTTGAGGTTCCGACTGAAGTGAATTCAGGAGGAAATAGAGCTAAAGTACATGGATCTAATCCACAATGCTTTTGCTCAGGATTAAGATGATTCCATCATTGGATGGCTTGTGGGCCAGTAGGAGCAGGAACTCAATGAGCTAGGATCACCTCCATGACAAACTAATTTCATAGCCCACAAGATTAGGACAGATCCAGAGCAATAGGCAAATCACAACATTTCGTGCATGCATCTAACCGATCAGGCATAGCCATAGGATCAGTGGGGAGCCGTTCATCTCATGACTATATATCCGAGACATCCTCCCAAAGATATGATTGAGAGTTGCTTAGATGAGGTTACCACGCTATCCGATCGACTCAGTCAAGAGGGCGACATCAATCCTTCCAGAATAGTCAAGCAAAGAGAGGGATGAAGGAAAAGGATGCATCAACTCAAAGCATCTTGAAAGGCAAAGTAAAGACAATTGCAGCCCCAATGGAGAGAGTGGAGGTGCAGTCAGCTCACTAAGACTCAGACCAGGGAGAGCAACAATGATAGTTCTAATGATCATGGATCTAGTGGCAAGCGAGGAAATGAAGAACATGAGACCAGCACTTATGAGACAGTCACATAATGGTCTTCCATTCACCATGAATCCCAATTTATGCATGCCAAACAGAATAAGGACCACAGTGCACAAGCAAGGAAAGCCTGTGAGGATAGGACTGCATGGATATGGGCTCTTCTAGGTCGTTCAGGAGAACACAGAAGCTATAGATAGCCTCACACGTAGAGTAGGATCCTTACCCTCACACGTAGAGTAGGATCCTTAGACATTTTAGGCTTTGAGTTGTATGCTAGATGCTATTACGTGCAACCATAGGTAGCCTATGATCCATATAAATATGAATTTGATATATCTGGAGTGTCATCTTCTAGTGACTACTACCTTACGCAGCATAAAGCACCTTACAAGTTAAATTTTACTGTTGGCATATTTGGATGGGCCTCTCCATAATCGTATTATCAAATAAAGGATATCTCTCAAAGCTAGAATTTCAGTAAGAGATTCGGGATCATTATAAACCAAGACATGTTCCTTATGGGATGAGCGTATAGGATTACAATGCCACCTAGTTGGAGGGGTTGATTAATGTCTCCTGATTTGCTAATGATCACGATATCTACGAACACTCCGCCAAATTTGAGATGTCAGTATGTATGTTGTACTTAAAAAAATTATTTGCTATATTGATCGGCACCGTCCTATACCAATACTGAATTGGTATGCTGTATCAAACCGATACGCTATATCATACCATACTGACACTCATTACACTGAGCCTTACCATAAAGTACCACATACTGACCCGATAATAAGATGGTACTGATATAGGGTCCGATACCAAAATGACGAATCTTCCTTTAAATATATCTAATTTATTGTATCATTGCATATTTTAAATATCACTAATTAATTTTAGATGTTGTATGTTGCTTATCCAAGTGTAAGAGGTTGGAATCTCTGGCTTTTCTCCTTTTCATTTTGGTTTTGGCCTAATGCTTTAAAAACCATCATTGTTTTGATTCTATACTACCATGAAATTTTGTCGCCAGTTAACTACCTACTCAAAGATCTATGGTCAGCTTTGGATCAGAATCTTTTTTCCACTCGTGCAAAAAGTATCACTTAGGGTAGCAAACCCAATAACACATTTGCCAGATTTTTGCTTCCCCAGGGTAGCATTATTTCAGCACAATGCCATGGTAATGCAGAAAAATAACTCCAATGTCAACTCAAGGTCAACAAAAATCATTTAAGTAGTACTAGGTGATAAAAATATCAAATTAGTGTTTTAACCTAATAAAAACATCAAGAAACATCAAATTAGAGTTAAAATCATTCAAAACACCAAAAAAACATTGATTACCTTTCATTAAATGCCAAACAAATTAAAATAAATGGTGTGCTGGTTCGAAATCGGCATGCTGGTTCAAAATCGGCATGCCACACCATACCGTATGTCAATACAGTACCGAAATGGTAGCTGACTGATATGGAGCATGATACTAGTCCAGCGTACTTTAACTCTTTTCAAAGCCATCCTTGTGTATATGCTAATGGTTAATGTGATACCTTAAACTTCCATGTGTATTGTTAATGGTTAGCATTAAATTCTCAAAAAGTTATTGGATAACATCTGCTTTCAAATTTTCAATTGTACACTCTTTACTCCTAAATTTCCCGACGCTACATGCATACCACATCTTTTGTGCGCCAACAATCTGGCAAGAGCAATTTACAGTTACATCTCTAAAAAAATAAATTGAATACCTATGCAACTTAGTCCTTTTGTTGTTCCACACTAGTTAATAAATCAACTACTTTTTTTGGTTCAAAAAAAATGAACTACTTATTGGCTATTGTTGGACTCATGATGATGATATAAGATCTTTAGGGTCAAGATAAGTTTTATATAGGAAAAAAAAATCTTTAAGAAAGAAGTTTCAAAGAGTAATGCACAAGTACTAATGAAAATGACAGCATTCTGTAACATGAACCTTGGCCTGTTTGAAGTATTTCTTTGGTGCCTGCCATTAGATGAGCCAGAAATTGCGATCGTGCAGAATCATCCGTGAACAAAGACCGCCTTACAGAAGCAAGCCGCACTAAACATTCCAAAGCCTGGAAAATAACAAATAGGGATACCGTGAAAATTTGAGAGTCAGAAATAGGAAGCAGTGAAATAGCAAATAGGCAATTAGAGAGAGAGAGAGAGAGACTCAGAAACATGCAAAAGTTGAACAAAATAAATTGATGACCTGGACAAAAATTGAGAACATTCAAAAGGAACAGCATGTGAAATAGGATTGACTGTAAGATAACATACAGCTATAAAGTAAAATTAATGTTCCAAATTTATCTAAAAAGAACAAGTCAAAGAATTTATGACATACTGGTAGTTATTGGACAAGCCAAGCACCAGCATAGAATTATAAGAGAAGGTAGAGAGGAAAAGTAGGACTGAAACAGATAAATGTCGCAGCCATTTGACAGCAAACAGCTGCCAATTGTTCCAAGTGCAAACTTTTAAGGCAGCAAAAGGTAAAAATGTGTTTTTGACATTGCTTAAACAAGTAATAAGTGTATTAAAAAACAAAATGTTTGTAGTAATCAACAACAGAGTCTGATAACAGAAATCAAACAGTTGCATTGAAAGAAAAGCAAAACTAATATTTTGCTCTTAGGCACAAAAGTAACAAGGTCAAACATTTAAACTCAAGCACAAATGCAAAGCCATCCCTCAAATAAATGGGTTGGTTTCAAGCCAAAATCCTAAACCATTTAGGTTATATCTGGCTTATATCAAGACCAAATCCCATCAGAACTAATTACTCCTATATCTCCATCACAATTTAAAGTGCCCATCAGAACAGTAGAGCAAGTATTGCGCTAGTGGCTTACCAATAGCCAACATTAGCAGAGTCCAGCAAATGCTAGTGCACGCCAGGTATGCCAGGCATTGGCATGGCAGGGCAGGGCATGACACATGTCAGGCCAATGCTAGGCCAACATAGCACAAGCGCATGATGCTTCAGTCATTAATTTCTAGAATTCCTTTATCTCCCATTCCACTATCATTTAAAAGGAGCTTTTGCATTTTGGAGGCAACTAATAACAAATGAAAAACATGCGTTTCTTTAAAGCACTTATAATTCCATGAAATGCTTCAACAAAAGCCATTTGCTATAGAACCAAACATGTACTAAAGTATCTTCCCAGTCCATATTATACCCATGCTATACAATACATATAGTGCCAGTGAGGTACTCACACAGCATGACACAGAGGTATTTACCCTTGTGTTGTGTGTGCCAGTCCATGCCAACCCCTATCAGTCCATGCCATTGCATGTCAAACCAATTTCAGCGGCCACGAGCCTTAGCACATGGTTGGGAACATCACTAGCATGCGTCACACAGAAGAATATGTACATGTTGTCTTTTGACTAACACGGACAAGACTCATGCTAGTTCTTAATCCTTGCTACAGAAACATATATTTAGTTATTCTATTTTGGTAATACAATTAAGACTAAGCAACAAGGCATAACTCTAAGAATCATATAAAATTCAGGTCTGGCTTGGAAATGATACTATTATGTGTAGGAAATTCTTTCCTCAAATAAAGCAGACGCACAAGGAAGCTGGGCCCAGTCCAATTTTGATGATGGCCGACATCTGCTAATATTTCGAAAAATTATTGTACCTGATTAATGCCAGCTAGAAAAAATCTTAGAAGCCACGTGACAACCTACCATAAGTAAATAAGGAAGAAGATAACAAGAATATCTCGCCCAACGAAGCAAGGCTAATCATCGATTCTCCTTCATTCCCAACGAGGCAGGAGATAAATTGAAAGAAGAGTACCCTACAAACCAATCGCATGAGTGATGCGATGAGACTTTTCTTTGTAAACTTCCAACTTATGTAATAACATTATTCATTTGTTAATGCAATGAGGTATTGATTCATCATTATAGCTGCATCTTATTGTGTTTAAGATTATGATGAACCCCATAGATTAAGGTAATGATTTTAGGGTCATGAAGAGTTCATGCTTGTGAAACTTAAAATCCTAAAATCCTAATCCAAAACATTCCTGATCATAGGAACATTGAGTCAAGGATCAATATTCCAAATAGACTGGCACATCCTATGTATGCTCGATGGAAAGGGTGGCTTATTTCATAAGTCACTTGTATGAGACTAATACAAAGATGTGGCTGCTCATTAGGAAATGAGTTCACTGAATTGACTCGCCGACAGAAAATATCTTATGGAGCCTTACTTGCATGTCAAAAGATGATTTTCTAAGTGAGAGTTGTGCAGGTGATCCTTAAACCTGAGACCACTATGGAATCTTATGCACATGAATCCATATTTTGGTTCATGTCCAGGCATGACATTAAGACGTGTACGAGATATTCTAGATATGGTGGAATGTATATAGAGGTTGTGAGTCGGTCCACAAAAAATCAATCACTCCTAATAAGAAGAGATGACATCCTGTGCATCAAGATTTGCCATACCGTGCCGAACCGGCCAGTACACCCCATCTCGTACCGGACCGACGGGGAACCAGCACGATTCGACCGGTAAAATCGGTACACCGGCGGTATCAAAGAAAAAAGAACGGAAAGTGAGAAAGAGAGAGAGGGGAGGGGAGGGAAAGAGGTGGGAGCCGTTGGAGGCCAGCAGAGGCTGGCTGTGGCCGTCGGAGGGCTTCCGAGCCCCGTATCGCCCGATAGGGCTTTCAAGAGAGCAAAAAAGAGAGAGCGCTCGGAGGGAGGGCGGGGAACCTACCGGAAAAACGGTGCCTCTATTGCAAAGCTCCCGATGGCCGGCGAGCCGACACCGACGGTCTGAGACCGATCGAGCGGGTGGAGCCACGGACTCCGCGGCTCCACCCCCTTCTTCGAAACAGGCGATGTCTGTTTCAATATTTTTTTTTTGTTTTAAACTTATGAAGTCGGCAACTGGATTGCCGACTTAAAAATTTTTTTAAAAAAAAACAAAAATCGTGAAGCCGGCAAATCGTTTGCTGACTTCACTTAAAACCATGTTTTGTAAAAAAATTTGCGAAACAAGGGCGTTGCCCCTGTTCACGCCTGCGGCGCCGCGCGCGTGGACTGTGCCCTCCGACGGCCAGGCGGCCAGTCGGAGGCCATCCGGCGGCCCCACCGGCTCCTTCCCCTCTCTCTTTTTTTTCTTTCTCTTTCTCTCTCTATTTCTCTCTATTTCTCTCTTTTTTTCTTCCGGTTCGGGTCGTCGGTTCGATTCGGTTCGATACGGTATGAAGCCATACTGAACCGTACCGTCGGCCGGCCGAAACGACCGGCAGTACCGGTTCAGCATACCTTGCTGTGCATTCTCATCTCTAGATAACTCAGAAAGTCTTTAGCCAAAGCAAGATGAAGATTAAAAAGAATTTCTAATGCTTTATCATCGGAGTCATCACTGATTGATGGAGAATCAATGTGAATATGTGTTTGAGTTTGACATAATTTCATACTCGTGAACATATTCGGGATGCGGGATGATCAAAGGATTGAATTATACGATAACTTACCACTGAAGGATATATTTGGCATTTCCACCAAATTTCATATCTTCTAGGTAGTTATAATACGTTGCTAGATGTAAATCTTGATTTGTAGGTTTAATCGAATTAAAGAGTTTAATTTGATCGTCAATTAGAAAGAGTTCTAATTGCTGAACTCGGGTTAGAAATGATTTGGACCTTAATCGATTAAAAAAGAGTCTAATCAAATTAGGTTAACTTACATCCAGACCTACTGCTGGCTAAATGTGGAACTCAATGGGTCACATACAAAGAAATTGACCAAGGACTCATTTTATATGGTTGATTGAAATTTTGGATCCAATCAGATAGCCGGTAAGCATGCTAGCACATGTGGCTAACCCTAGCTCCTTTGGAGATCAGATTTGATCTCAAATCTTGCTTTTTGGCTAACCCAATTTGATGAGCACTTGGATTAGGTTTAGCCATCTAGAGGCAACCTAAAATGGGGCTCCTAAAGCCCTTATCCACATCAAGAAACCAAAAGTCCAAGTGGTTAGGGACTCTTGGCACTAAAAATAAAGTGCGGCGCATGCCCACTTGCTTTTTGGCATGCAGAAGGACTAGAGTCCTTTGGATCTCTAACCCTTAGGACATGGAGATCAGACTCTTACTTCCTTGGCACACTTTTTAAAAAGTGAAATGCCTTTGAATGGGGTGTGGGATGCCTGACTTTTCTTGGCATGCATGGGTGAGAAGCAGATCATGCGAAGAGTCGCATGAAGAGTCCTGCTTTTGGCAAAAGGAGGTGCCCTATATCTGCTTATTTTATCATCTAAAATCTGATTCGAATGCCCTCACCACGTGGCAATTTCTGGATGAATCTGATTCCAGATGGGACGCCATATGCATCCATTTACTTTGCGAGGCGCGTGGGAAGGCAGGAATCGACATATCAACTCTGATAAGTCCTTCTGCTTGAAGACTCTCAGATATCTGATACGTTATTGTGATATCGCTTTTCAGGTGAGGCATGACTTCTCATTTGACGTCCCTTCTAATTCTATAAATAGGGAACGGCAGATGGGTTGATCATTTAATTCCTGCAAGCCTTATCCACTCTCTCTCTCCCTCTCACACAACTCTAGGTCTTTAGGACAAGATTTGTTCTTTTAAGACAAGCCTATTCCTAATAGGACAAAGGGTTTAAGAGGTCCTAAAGAAGGAGGTCAAGGTCAAAAAGAGATTCTAAGAGGTTTAGACTTGGATCTAAAGGAGGGTCTGATCAGTTGGAGGCTAATCGAGTTCTAAGAGTTAGGACTCTTGAAGCAAAGTGAAGGAGCGCTGTCCTTGGATCGATTCCTGTGTGGATCATCGTTGGAAGACAGACACTTGTGTGTCTTATGGAAGTAATTCTTCACCAAATCAGACTTCAAAAGATATGCTTCTTAATACTTCTTGTAGATCTATGCTTTGATTAGTATTATCAAGGGTTTCTGGGCATTAGGGTGTTCTGAAAGAAAATTTTAAATACCTGGGCATTCCGTTGCACCACCGGAACCCAACAGTGGTATCAGAGCCTACCTTGATTTACGCCAACCGAAAAAAATTTCAGAATCCACATGACAACCTACTATGAGCAGATAAGAAAAAAGATAACAAGAATATTTAATCCTACAAAGCAGGACTAACCATTGATTCTCCTTTATTCTCAATGAGACAGGAGATAATAAATATATCTCTTCAGATAAAGTAGAAGACAACGGGAGTATCTCACCAAATAAGTCAAGGATAAGCATCTGATTCTCCTTTTTTCTCACAGCCCTTCAACCTCTGCCCATAAATAGAAGCCCACAGGGGACCTCCAAAGTATAAAATCATTTCTCTCCCAACACACTCTCACTCCTTTCCATCTATTTCAGAACTCTAACTTGAGCGTTGGAGGGTCCCCACCAAAGCCAACTCCGATCAGAGACTTATCTTGCAGGTTCTACCACCACCGTCCTGCCGTCGCTGACCTGTGGTCACCGATCAGCTCCAATCAAGCCGACCTAAATAAATTTCTGCAGCAACAGATAAGGTTTTAAATCCCGTGAGACGAGACTGTCTTGATTTTTCTATGAAACGGAATACATCGCCGTCTCATCCCATCCCGACACTTAGGATAGAGGATGTCCCAAGACATCCCAATCGGAATGCTAGGACGCTAACGAGATGGCCTATCCCAAAACATAAGATGGTATTCCATCCCGGTGTCCCATCGGACATCTCGAGACATCCCGCTAGGACCTGAATCCCTGACAACATATACGTTTGTAGAATTTAACATCCAAAAGAGATCATGAAGGCTAATTAAATACATATAATTATATATCAGCTAGAGTAAAGAGATTCTCCAAAAAAAATGCACCAAATCAAAAAGCAAGATGTGTGGAATAAAACTGCATGTTTCTCTTTATCTTTGGAAAAAGAAAATAGCAGGGAGTAGGTCACGCTTTCTTTTCTCCTATCTTCATTTGCTCATGCCTCAGGCTCAGAGAGAGAGAGAGAGAGGAGGGAAGAAGGCTCAACAATTTGTAAGGACCTTAAAACATATCAATATTCATTAAAAATTTATCTGACAAAAAAAAAAGAATGAAAACAAAAAATAGAAATCCAGTATGGACCGACCTGCCAACCAGACCCATGTTAGACCTATCATAAATAGATTTGGATTTGATCTAAACAGGTTCGGATCATAAATGAATCGACCTATTTAACCCGTTTATTAAATAGGTCGGGTTTGGGTTCTGACCTGCTGACCTATTTAACCTGTTTACTAAACGTGTCGGATCAGATCGAGTATAAAACCCATTTATATCCGTTTAAATTTAAACAGGATTTATACTTTATATAGCCTTTCGACATTTAGGCTTTTGGACCTTCAATCATTCTGTGGGAAATTGGATCGAACCCGTCCGCCTCCTGCAGAGAGTGCTGACTAGCCACTAGCCTCATGCAGAGCCTTGCATAGTTACGCCACCCACTTTCTATCCAAACTCCAAAGGCTTCTATTCCATTGTTAGGGTTTTAAGATTCTCTCGTTAGAGCTTTTGGCCTTTGCTACTTCCATCAATGGCTAGATTTTTGTCGCTTTCCCCTATGCCTTCCTCTACCGGACGAACCCTTGGTTCCAATTTTCCATCGACAGATGAGTTTCTCTAATTAGGGTTTCTCACTCTCTCTTCTTAGAAAATAAAGGATCTCCAAGCCCCAAGGGAAAGAAGGGAACAGGAGGAAAGAGAAGACGCACGAGATTTAAAGTTGTTCTTTCTTGCGATTTGAAGTTTGGAGATTTTATAGCAAAACATTTTTTTTTCTAAAGATTCATGTATCTGTTCTCAATTTCTTTTGATAGGTTCACAAGGTCTTGGATTTAGTTCCTTTTTGTGGTTATTTCATGAAAAAGATCTTTTTCCCCCACTTTATGAAGAAAGATCGTCGTTTTCTTTCTACCACTTCTTCCATTGTATTCTTTTATAAATTTTTGCTTATTATCATCATTTGTGGTGCATTTAATCAATCTTGAAACTGCTCCTCTCGGCTGGTGTTTTGCTCTGGGAAAAATTTTCCATTTTTTCAGTAGTTGTTCTTCTTTTGCTGGGTTGGTGGAGATCTGTTCCATGTTTTTCCTTTTCAACCCCATATAATTTGGTTGCATTTAATGAATTTCTATTGCATGCTCGTATAGATTTCTTTTTTTTTTTAAAAGTAATAAATTTTCCTTGAATTCTACCATTCATCTGGTTTAATTTATTTTTAAGCTTGCAATTTCTTGGAACTCATCCTATATATACACAAGATCCAATTTCCTTTCCTAGTTTTTCACTGTAATGTCGGTTTTGCATTTGTTGATTTGAAGTTGGTCTTTTGTCCTGCTACTATCATTCTTCAACTCTTTGTGGCTTTTATTTGATCATTATGTATAGGAGTTTCAACATGGATTTCCTCAACTTGAGAAAGATTCCTTTCAGCAGTTGTTCATGTGCTCTCCCTACACCCCCTTCTCCACTGTTGGAAAAGATGCTCATTGTCTGTGGTTTCAATGCATCTCCTCCCCTCACCTCCAGATGCTGTCTTTGCTTTTGTAGGTGATGTGATCATCGAAATCAGGCTCAGGTTCAACCACCCCACCTTCAAAGCTTCTCTCCCCCAAATGTGGATTTTCTTTATTTCTGTTGCTATAGATTGCCGGGCACGTGGGGCAGTTGTGTAGCTATGCATATGATGAGCTAGGGACAGGGGAATGAGGCGTAAGGTTTCACCACCAGGTTTCTGGTAGTGAAGAAGAGGTGACCTTCTTGTTTTCGGCACAATGAAGTATATGAAGCTTGGATCGAAGCCTAATGTTTTTCAGACAGAAGGGAACAACATCTGGTGAGTTCCTAGAAAGCTCTTTATTCAAGTTTTTTTCCAGAATGAAAAGTGGCTATTTCATGATTTGTTTAGCATTTGTGTTGTTCTCCTGAAAATATTTTCTTTTCCTTACATTAATTTCCCCCCTTAAATTTGCTATATTAGAACTGTATTGCATCAGGTTTCAGTTGATTCATTTAGCAGATGCATCCAATTATAAGGCTGTAATCTATCAGATCCATCCATTGTTTTTGGTGCTAGCAGTAGGCTTTTTACTATTACGATATTCGAGGAGATATCTAAGATTTTAATACAAATTTTGTTAGTGGAGGATGGTGATGACTCCCAATCAGGATCATAATGGTTTTGTTCTCCTAAAAACAGGCTAAATAGGTCAGGTTGGGCTGGATAAACAGGTTATATGTTTAATAAACAGGTTAAATGGGTCGGGTCGGATAATCTGTTTATTAAACAGGATAGGTTTGGATTTCAAAATCTGACCTGTTTAATAAACAGGTCAGGTTTAGGTTTAAACTTTTCTGACCCGACCCGCATCTGTACCAACCCATTTATGGCCCGACCCATCTCGATTGCCACCCCTACACTAGACCATCCCAAGAGTCAATATTGGCATGTCCTAGTACTGTACCAACCCAAGATCAAACTAACAAGATGGTCAGCACTGGGATTTAAATCCTTGAAGCACCACAGGTCCACAACATAATCATTACAGCAGAACTATTATGCAGGTCATCCAAAAGGCTTCATTTTCTCCCACATGAAGAGACCTCCCGAGTCTAGAATATTGGTTGAATAATGTTAACTCTTGCATTTATCTTAGACTGAGAAATAATTATCTTCAATTAAACTAGAATCTTATTAGGAGTAAACAACTTTGAATCCTAGCAGTGTGAATCAAATGACAGACCATCTACATTGAAAATCCACGCCACTGATCATAATCCAAACAATTAGAAAGTTCTATAAACTAGAAGAGAATTGTTAGGGAGGCTTCTTATCAATGAACTGACCAATCATAGGTTGCAAATATTGAACTAACTTATGGAAAAGGAAAAAAATACATAGCAGGCAATATACATTAAGGATGCATACCAGTAACAACTACAAACCAAGAATTTCAATGGGCTTGATTCTTCAAAGCTGTCAATCATTCTAAATCATTATATTGCTCTGTCAATTTTCTGATCATAAGGTGAATCAGTACAAAACCTGCATAGAATTTGAGTTTTGCACTCTAAACATTTCAAATATTACGAATCATCACTAATAGTGTGTATTCAGAGTTTGAATGGTACATCATATAATTTGCTTCAATAGGGTTCAGGCACAAATCAATATTAGTCTTCTTGGTAGCATTCTAGCTTAATCATTTCTTGCTTCTTTAAAGTTATTTGGAAGGGAAAAGAGTAAACAAGAAAACTTTTGGGCCCGGTGCAAAAGTACAAAATGGAGAAATTTGCATCAATGTAAGATGATTAAGGAGATCTTGTTATATTACAGAAGCCAAGATGTAGAAACATAGCAAGTCAATCACCATCAATGTTATGTTAACAATGACATAAAAATAGAAGAGATTAGCAAAGCAATAAAAAGCAGCAAATAATGACTACGTGGCACAATTCAAAATGATGAAAGTGAAGAAATATTGATACTGCTAACACAAATGACTAAGATTCTCGTCATGCACATCAAAAGCAAGTAAATTGAGATGTTGTTGATTCAATTTAATCAACAGTTGCCAACAAAGAAAATTCAAAAATAGATAGATCAAAGAGATTAAAAAGTATTTTACACATGAAGTCAATGCAAATCTGAAACTGGAAAGACAAATTGCCTATTAAGGAAGTCTGTGAGGGTTATGCTACATGGCAAACTGATTACAAGAATTAAACAGTAAGACATGACAGCTGTAGAATAAGCAAACAGGAGATAGGCTTTACACACATATACCTCTTTTGAGAGAGGAGGTTCTGTAATTTTATAGTAATCAAAAAAAGTCTGCAGGGTGGATTGATCTTGCAAGACCGGTTTCCAGGAAGATGGAATCTGCAAGAACCAGATAATATATAGTTGACACAGAAACAAGAGAATACAATCAAATAATTTACATAAAGAATGAGTTTTATAAACTCAGAGCCCAAATTTATGTAAGTCAAGTAATATATTACCTGAACAGTACCAAACTCTTCAGAGCTTTCATCTAATGAAGTTCCAACAAAATCAAAAGACAAGCACCTCAGTGAAAGGGAAAGAGTAAGTTGCCTCAACACATTAGACACTGCATAAGGATGGAATAGAGAAATTAAGAAAGTAAATACTAAATCAATATGGAAACCAACCACAAGGTATGAAAATCTTAAATAAACAAAACTTGATATAAAACCTTGCATATTTGCATCATTTTTAAGTTGACCCAATGAAGTCAGAGATATTTGGAATATCTGGAACAATGATTGGTCCCTAAAACAACAGGTGACCCTACGGTGGTGTGTCAAAGGCAATCCAGGGCTTGGCTGCCAAAGTCAAGAATCAAGAAGGTGAAAATGTGGCACAAAATTGTTCATATGAAATATTATATACTTCATCTAATTACAGATGACAAGTTAAAAGTGGCATAATATCATTTGAAGATAGTAAAGCTTAAGATGTAATGAATCCCATAAAATGGCACATTATCTTATTTTTTCAAAAAATATTTGGCAAACATTCACATATATATACACATACATGCAAGTATAACTAGCCGATCTACATCCTTGATAAAATTCTTGAACTCAACCTTTATATGCCTAGAAACCTAACAGATTTCTAGGATTGCTAACTGAATGAATAAAATTTAAAAATAAGACTATATTTTAGATGATTTGACAAAACAGATTGACCGAATCTAGATACATGTCGAAAAATTGAAAACAAAAAGGCAATGGCATGTGAAGTTTGAAAAAATCTAGGCATGAACTTAACTTATCTATAAAGTCTCTAAAGTCCACACAATCCAGCTCATAAAAAGAGGTAAACAGCTCGCTTAGTTCCATATATGCCCACATTTCACCCACCCCCAAAAGCTTAATTTAGGTATTAATCTTTTATATCAATGCCATTTTATCTCATGAGCTATCTTTATCCAAAATTATAGTAAAATCAGAATTAAATGTTCTTTGACACAATCTTTTCTCTACTTCCCATCCTTTGTTTATTTTGAATTAACTCTCTAGTCCACTCTCACTCTCGTACAGCCCTCTTCCCTCTGCTGGCCTCAATCCCAACCAATTCTTTATCTTCCTTTGTTCATCACTCATAACAGACATTGTTGCACCAAAAGAGATGCCAAGGTATCCTAGAGTGGCACCCAAGGAGGTGATGAAATGGGACCCAAGATGACAAAGATGGACTGGTTGAAGATAATGTGGTTGATAAGGCCCCCATTGTTTTGGGGGTTTATATATATATATATATATATATATATGTGTATATATATATATATATATATATATATATATATATATATATTACAGTGAGAGGTGGGGTTGCGGGGGACAAGGAGGCAAAGTCCATTAGCATTATGAGTTCTCACCAAATGCTTCAGTAATGGACCTCCTCTTAAAGGATTACATTCCACTATAATAGAAGTAATGATATTATTTATGCACTTCAACCATGAATGGTTTTATAAGGAATAAAAAATAACAGCTTACAATAGTCTCCACTCCCCATTATAACAGTATAAAAAACAATAAACAAAATTAACTGAGTTACTTGCACCAATCACTGTTCACCAAATAATTAATTATTTCTCAGCTAGCACATAATTTTGATTTTGAAAAATATTATTTTATTCACATGAACAATGGCCATTATTTTCATTATGTAGCAATTGTTAGGATAAGATAATGGATTAGAGAATGTTTGGTTCCCTGTAGGTGGTCAGTTGTGTAGGCTGTAAATTGGCCAAAGTGATTTAGGACCACCCCAGATGAAAACAATCTGGTGCTTGTTGGAAGTCAAGGCATAAACTGAGCAATTTGTTGACTACCATCACACCCATGGAAGTTGCTTTCATGTCTAACTTCCTTTCACTTATGGGGAATCAAACACCCCCTTAGTCACAATCGCCATTTAAAAGCACATTATTCATGTATTAAAGGTTATGGAGGCCTCTAAAACCATTATTATGGTTATTATCTTAAGCCTTAAAGGAAAAGATAGTGCTTAAAATCTTGGAACTTGACTCGGACTTGCATTTCTGCTAATCCAGGTAGATTGGAAAGCAGGAAAAATGGGTTAATTATGTACTTCCCAATTGATGGTTTAGATGATTTAAAAACAGTTTGTACATGGAGATACAACAGGAGAAAAGGACCACAGCTGTAGCCAATTTTTACTTAACCATACATTCCATGTAAATAAAATGCAAATTGATCTTGAAGTATAAAGTAGAGACTACATGTAGAATATAAACTATAGACATACAACAGAAGAAAGGGACCATAGCTATAGACTATTTTTCACTTAAACATACATTCCATCCAAAGAAAATGTAAGGTGATCTTAAAGCCTAAAATAGAAACTATAGGTGGATTATAATCTACAGAAAACAACATAAAAAGATGAATTTTAATATGTTAGTCATTTTATGTTAGCAATGCCTCAACAAATGTACTTTCGAATATTATATCTATTCAGATGTTTTCTGTGTCAAGGACGAAAATCAAAATATGCTGATCCATATGATTCCCAAGCATCTAACCATGTATTTACCGATCAATGGGATCATTGATTCAAAGAGAAGTTGGTACATGGGACATTTTATTTAACCACACGTTCTGCATAAACAAAATACAAGAAAACAGAGTTTACAATTACCAGTAATTTCTGGATAACCTCACATTTCTGAGAAAACATATAACAATCACCTAAATATCTTCACCGTTAAAAAAAATAATTTTCAAATTATACTATATTTTTAAGAATCATTATACCAAGCCTTAACATGCAGAGAAAAGCAAGTTGGGATTACAAAATTCTAAATAAAAAAGAACCTGATTCATCTCAGATACAAGTTGATTTAATATCTTCAAACCAATGGAGTAGTGATCTGGTGTTGCCTGAAAAATAAATATTGACAGATACACTAAAGTTAGCAGCAAACAATAGTCTTGTGTAAAATTATATTGATAAGTGTACTATGTATAAACCAAATAAAATAGGCTATCACAAAATGGTCTAAACATGGTAACTTCTATGACAATATAGATTCATGGAAATCACTGAAAGAAACCTAAAATTCTAACCAATTAGTAATGCACACATACTTTAAAGGCACAGCTGCATTTATCCAAAGTATATCAAATTAAAATACATCACAAACAAGTAACACCATCAAGGTTCACCATACCAATCAGTATTGCCCCATACCAGCATACTGTATCGCACCAATACCGAACCGAAGCTCAGTATGGACTATGGAGGGCATACCGATTCTCAGCACACCGAACCGACTCATGTACTAGGCATACCAACACTATAACAGCATGGTACTGATTTCAGATCCGGTACCAATTCGGGGTCTGATACTGAAACGACGAACCTTGAGCATCACCATCATCATCGAGAATATCTTGAGAGCTTTGGAAAATTAACTTACTTATTTTTTTATGATCTAAATCTCTAAATATACCTAGTGATTTCCATATGATCTAAATCTTAAAAGGAGCAGATACAACCAGAAGGGGAGGAGGCCACTCAATTTTGCTTTTCAAGAAGATGAAGGGGATCAAGCAACAATTTGAAGTAGCAAATGACTTCTTATTGCTGTATATAAAACAAAAGACTTAATGAACAGTAAATTTAACAGTTACAATATGTGTATATCTACCAATTAGTGCAATTCTATCCATTGACGAATTGCATCATGGTTTATGAAAAAACAACTTCCTTGGAAAAGGTAAGATTTTCGACAAAGAGGAGTTAGATGACACAAACTTTCCATATGTTTGATTGATCCAATGACTGAACATCGATCCCCAGTACAGCTAGGTTAAAATATAGGTTTGGCGGAAGGCAGACTTGGCAAGGAGATGGAAGATTCCAATGTTACACAGCAAAAGGCTAAGGCATTTGATGCAGAAGCACTATTTGATTTGATTTTTCCTTTTTACCAATTTGGGTAGAATCAATGGTAATTTAGGAATTTTTGTCTCAAATTTCTTATATTAACTAATTTTTTTTAGGCTATATATTTGGTAGGCCTTTGGTGTCATTATTCAGTAGGATTTTTGTCAATCTTCATGTACAAATGGAATTAGGAAAGTAAAAAGGTAATTAAGATCATGCTTTCAAGTGATTTTTTTTTTTTTGGATTTGTACATAGGTTTCCTAGAATGCAAGTTTTATAATTTTGGAAAGTTCCTAACCATAAGATTTATTGTCTTATGTAGCTATTGACATAATTGGAGTGGCAAAAGATAGCAAAAAAGAACCAAAACAAGACTAGAATTGAGAAAGTTTGAAGCCGGAACGAAGAATTGATAATCTAGGGTTTAGAGAAACCAATAATGTTTATTGAGAAGAAAAATAACTAACGACAAAGAGACTAAAAGACCTATTTATACTTGGGTTTCAGACATAAACAGATCTTAACCCTTGATCAAACATAAGCAACTTCTAATCTTAGCCGTCCAAACTCATTAAAAGTCACATGCCAATCACATGACCACTTATTAATCCAAATAACATAAGGAAAGACTAAAAAAGAGAAAAAACACTTAAACTAGTAAAAATAAAATTATGCTCCTGCATCATTCTCTCCGGGTGGAAAAAAATCAAGCTCAGGTGTGAAGACATTGATGATTTCAGCATACATCTCTGGATCAATCCTCTTCAGCTCATCCTCTGCAACCCAAGTGCTTTCACTTGCTGGTTTGCTTAGCCATTTGACTAAAAACCTTCGATAATGGTTGCCTCTTCTGGATTTCACATCTTTGACATCCAACACATCTTCGATGGTATCCTTTTGAACCTTTGGCAAGCTACTAACTTGATCTTCAATAACAACCTCATTGTCAAACCCCTCAAAAGCAAATAAGTCAGAAACATTAAAAATAGGGCTGATTTGTAACTCAGGTGGTAGCTATATAACACAAGCATTAGAGCAAATTTTCTTCAACACTTTGCAAAGTCCAAACTTCCTCGACTTTAGCTTGTGATAAGTGCCCTTGGGAAACCTCTCTCGCCTCAAATGGCTAAGTACCAAGTCCCCTCTTTGAACTCCTTCAATCGACGATATTGATTGGCAGCAGAAGAATATGCATCATTGCTAGCTTTCAATGCCGCTCTAACCTCCTCATGAACCCTTCAGACATGTTCTGCAAAAGCCTCACCATCATCGCTTACTCTAGCTTCTTGTGGAAGTGGAACTAGATCAAGCACATGTTGAGGATTCAACCCATAGGCAGCTTCAAACGGAGTCTTCTTTATGCTTCTGTTCACTGAGTTGTTGTAGGCAAATTCAGCCTGTGGAAATACAAAATCCTAAGTCTTCACATTATTCCCAACAAGACATCGCAGCATATTACCCAAGCTTCAATTCATCATTTCTGTCTGACCATGCATTTGAAGATGATAAGTGCTAGAATACTTCAGCTGTGTTCCAAATCTCCTCCAGAGAGTCCTCCAAAAATGGCCCATGAATTTGACATCTCTATCTAATGCAACCGAAGTTGGAATTCCATGAAGCCTCACAACTTCTCGAAGGAACAACGCAGCAATATCTGTTGCATCAGATGACTTTGAATAGGGAATAAAGTGAGCCATTTTAGAAAACCAATCCATGACAACAGGAATGGAATCGTATCCTTTTGCTCTTTTGGGAAGTCCTAGGACGAAATCCATGCTCAAATGAACCCAAGGTGCTTCCGACATTAGTAAAGGCGTGTATGGACCTGTATTCTGTGAGTTTCCCTCGTCAAACTAACAAGCTAAACATCTTCCCACCAATTTGCTCATGTCTTTGTCCATTTTCGACAAATAAGAACATTCAGCCACCATCACCATGATTTTATCTCGGCCAAAATGTCCTCCCAAGCCATTACCATGAAGCTCTCTAAAAATTTGTTCACACAAAGAGCCTTCTGGAATACATAACTAATTACCTTTGAATAAGTAACCATCATGCAATCTGTAAGATAAGGTTTTTGCACTTGTTTTCTCCTGCAACTAAGCTAGGATGTGGCTGAAATATGGATCAGTGTGATACTGATTTTTGAGCTCTTCAAAGCCTGTAACTTGAGTTTTCATCACAGTTAATAGTACAAATCTCTTGCTCAATGCATCTGCTACAACATTAGATTCTCCCGACTTGTATTTCAGCGAAAAATTAAATTCATCCAAAAAAGAACTCCACCTTGCATGCTTGCCGGTAAGCTTCTTCTTGAAATTTAAATATCACAAAGCTTGATGATCAGAATAAACCACAAACTCACAATAAGCTAAGTAATGCTGCCAATGTTGAATAGCTTGCACCAAAGTATAGAATTCCAAGTCATAGGTTGAATATCACCATTTAGCATCAGACAATTTCTCGCTGAAAAATTCTATTGACTACCCATCTTGACTGAAAATAGCCCCAATCCCCTTATGAGATGCATCACACTCCATAACAAATAGCTTCTCAAAATCAAATAGTGCAAGTACTAGAGCTTCAGTCATAATAGTTAATACGTTGAAAAGCTTTTTCAGCTAAATTTGGCCACTCAAAATTGTCCTTCTTCAATCATTCTGTGATAGGACTCATGATAGAGCTGAAATTTCGAATAAACCTCCGATAAAAAGAAGTTAGCCCATGAAAGCTTTGAACATTCTTAATGGATTAAGGTGTTGGCAACTCTTTAATTGCATGCACCTTCTCAGAATCTGGCTTTAAGCCATCTTTAGAAATAATAAAGCCAAGAAAGATGACCTCTCAGCGTAAGAATGTGCACTTCTTCAAATTAACATAAAGCTGCACCTCAAAAAGAACTTCGAGAACGTGACGCAAGTGCTTCAAGTGTTCATCTTCACTTTGGCTATAAATCAAAATATCATCAAAATAAACAACAACAAATGATTTCAAAAAAAGGCTTAAGTACCTCAGTTATAACTCGCACAAAGGTGCTCGGCGCATTTGAAAGTCCGAATGGCATCACAAGCCACTCATAAAGCCCATCAGGTGTTTTGAATGCCATCTTCCATTCATCACCACTTCTCAGCCTAATTTGATGATATCCGCTCTTCAAGTTGATTTTAGAGAACAATTTGGAACCGGTCAGTTGATCAAGCATATCGGCCAAATGTGGAATAAAAAATCTGTACTTGATAGTGATTTTATTTATAGCACGACTATCCACACACATCCACCAAGAACCATCCTTCTTTGGAGCAAGTAAAGCTGGACAAGCGCAAGGACTTTTGCTCTGTCGCACCAATCCCTTAGTCAATAACTCTTCCACCTATTTTTGCATCTCAGCACGCTGCATAGGTGGCATTTTGTATGCTGGTTGGTTTGGTAAAGATGCTCTAGGAATCAAATCAATGGCATGTTGACTACTCATTGACAATAAACCCCATAGAGCATCACCATTGACTGTCTCTGCAAAATCCTCCAAAATTTGTCGTACTTTAAGAGAAAATTGACTTAATTCTGTGGGCTGGTCATTACTTGTTACCTTGCCAATCAATGCATACACAACTCCAAGTTCTCTACTTTCTGCTTCGAACTTTTCTGCAGACAACAAACTACTAATTTTGCTGCACTTTAAAGAACTAGGTGCTGCTACTATACCATCTTCCCTAAGAGGATGCAATATGAACTTTTTATTTCCCTTTAGAAAAGAATAAGTATTTGGTTTGGTACGGTGATCCATGTCATGATCATACAGCCAAGGTCGGCCTAAAAGAATGTGACTAGCATCCATAGGTACAACATCACACAAGGGCTCATCATCCAGATCATTGCCAAAACTAAATTTCACCAAATATTGTGATGTCACTGGTATTTCATTGCCCTTCTTAAGCCACCTAATTTTATACGGATTAGGATGCTTCTCTATTTGTAACTTCAATTTTTCAATGGCTTCTTTGGAAATAACATTCTCCATGCATCCACCATCAATAATCAAATCACAAACCTTACCTCCACAAAGGACATGTGTTCTGAATATGCTATGTCGCCTCCAATCTTCCTCATCTTTGGTTGTCATAGTCATCACCCGTCAAACCACCAAAGACCCCCGTTGAACAGGATACACATCAACTTCATCATCCACGACATTATCATCATCATAAATAGGTTCTCCCTCTACATCTACTTCCTCTTCGGCCTCAGTTAAGTGCACCCTTCTTTGAGGACAAGCATAAGAACTATGTCCACGTTTGCCATAAGTAAAACACCAAATTTGTGAATTGCTGCCAGCCTTAGAAAAATTGCTACTAAAGCCATTATTTTTTTCATAAGGCATTAAACTCTTCCCCTTATTACTCCTTTCAACATTCCGACCTAATTTGTAACCAGTGGCAGCCCCCAGACTGCTTTTACTAGTTGCTTGAACATTCTAATTGTTCCGAACAGCATCAAATCTGCCACCCAACTTGCTATAGGTCGGTCTTCTTGTCCCATAACGTGCAACTTTCTTTTCAGCCATTAAAGCATATTGACGAGCATCTTCCAGATTAAATAAACGAACTATCCCCATCTTGTCTCTAATAGATTGATTCAAACCCGCTAAATAGCGAGAAGTCATCTGTTTATTAGTCTCGCTTCAGCCAACCCTAATAGAAAGATTGTTAAACTCTATGTATACTCCTCTACCGACATAGAAGTTTGCTTTAGCGAGTGGAATTTCTCATATAACTCCATGCCATAATCTGCAGGCAAAAATTGCTTTCGCAGCTTACCCTTCATGTACTCCCAAGTACTGATTTTTGGCTTGCCTTATCATGCACGTTGCTCCTCAACTCTCTTCCACCATTGAAGCGCTGTACATTTCAATTTAACCTTGACAAACAGCACCTTCCTCTGATCCACCATCGGCTTCCACCTAAAATAATTCTCCACGATAGCTTCCCAATTTAAATAATCTTCCGCATGCATCTTTCCATGAAAATCAACAACCTCTACCTTTATTCCACCACCATTCAAATCTAGGGTATAAAGCAATCGCTCTTCCAATCCACCTCTTATCGCATTATTCACAGGTCCGACATCATGAAAAAGATTTTCATCAAATCCATCATCATTATTATCCTTGAGACCACCTTCCTGCATGTCCAAGGGATCGTGGTCGTCTACCAAAATCTCCATACGGGCTTCCACAAGTTCCTACCGCTGCAAGGCTTAAACAGCCCATGACAAATCCTCAATCATAAGTCACATCTAAGCCAACACTGTTTGTTGGGCTTGATTGCCTCTTCCACGACCTCTTCCACGTCCAACCATTGCATCCGAACGAAAAACCTAATTGAAAGTTAGGATCTTTTTTCACTCTAATACCACTTGACGTAATTGGAGTGGCAAAAGATAGCAAAAAAGAACCAAAACAAGGCTAGAATTGAGAAAGATTGAAGCCGGAACAGAGACTTGATAGTATAGGGTTTAGAGAAACCAATAATGTTTATTGAGAAGAAAAATAACTAATGACAAAGAGACTAAAAGACCTATTTATACTAGGATTTCAGACATAAACAGATCTTAACCCTTGATCAAACATAAGCAACTTCTAATCTGAGCAGTCCAAACTCATTAAAAGTCACATGCCAATCACATGACCACTTATTAATCCAAAGAACATAAGGAAAGACTAAAAAAGAAGAAAAAAACACTTAAACTAATAAAAATAAAATTATGCTCCTGCACCAACTATGCATGGTTATAACCTCTTAATGAACCAAAAAATGAAAACGATGAAGTTATTTGACCTGAACTTATGATTTTAACATACTTTTTCTTTGTGATGTGAATCCATTGATTAAAGAGTTGCACTAAATTTTGTTCACCAAATATGGGTTCGAATGGAATGAGAATTTCAACTTTGGACCCATTCCAATTTTTGGTTTGCACAACAAGCAAAATCATATTTCCTTTGAAATTATCATTCTCTTAAATAAAGGAATTACAATCCACTCTTAATGGGCAAGATGGTATTAACTATTTTTGGTAGGGATATTTTTGGTACTAACTATTAGCAGCATTGATGGTATAAAATGAGAATGAATGATGTCTTTGGTATGAATTAATTAGCAGCATTTATGATGTAGAATGAAGATAATGATTTAATTAAACATTTAGTTCTTAGAAATAACACTTCATCAGGATGCAAAATAAAATGAAAAAAGGACCAGTATAACAATAAAACAGCTACTTTTTAGTGTCCATTATGTACATATAATAACAAACAAGAACAATGGCAACATTAATTAAAAAGAAAATGCTAAGTCTGAGATACACGCACACACGCATGCATACACACATATATACACGCACGCACGTGCACACACATATATATAATAACCCATGATGAAATAAATATGTGTACAGAAGATGCAATCAATAATCGAGTTAAAACGAAACGTGCGCGCACGCGCGCGCACACATATATATATAATAACCCATGATGAAATAAATATGTGTACAGAAGATGCAATCAATAATCGAGTTAAAACGAAACAAATACAAAACACACACACACACATATATATATATATAATAACCCATGATGAAATAAATATGTGTACAAAAGATGCAATCAATAATCGAGTTAAAACGAAACAAATACAAAACACCAAATAGAAGAACAAAACATAGAATAGAACACCAGAAGATACCAGAGAAACACAGATGTAAGAAAATTTGATAAATGAAAATATAAAATATAAAAGAAAGAAAATGAAATGTGAAACAAACTATTATTACAAAATAGAAAAATTAAAAAAATATTTCACAATGGGCAGCCTCCAAAACCATTATACTGCTTGTTATTTAAAAATCTGGTTTAATTCTTGGTCATGGATATATTCAAAAAATTAATATAAACTGATTCTATTCTAATTATAAGCTAAATTAAATAATAGATGGAATTTCATACCTTTCTATAAAACTCCGTCACTTTGTGCCCAAGAAAGGGAATTAGAATGGTGCAAACCAAACGTAGCTTTAGAGTGTCAAGTCTCAAGGGTGAATAAATCTCTAAAGCAAATCCCAGTAACATTGTTTTGCTTCTTTCATCCTCTCCTTTTACACTCAGATATGTTTTTTTTTTTTTTTCGCAGGGAGGTGGGGGGTTAATAATCTGTATTCCATCAACCAAAGCCTAAAATCTTACTTTTTAGATCTTTTCCATAATCATACATATATTCTTCATATCATCAGAATCAATTTTCTTAGTTCACAAACAAGCAGATCTAAAGATCAGTTTAAGCCCTAAATTCATAACTGTAAGTTAAGCACACATCATATGTTAGATTTTTACTTATCTTTTTGGGATTTACTAGTTCACTTTCATTGAAAATTCAGTATGAACCTAAGATTTCAGCAAGCTAAAGGTTTTGTCCCCAGCCTCCTAAGGCCCCTGTGCACTAAAAGACAAATTTCCCTACACTGTCAGTCAAGGGTGCATGCTTGTGTCTAGTTAACTGGCACATGCTAAGCTGCAGGCTTGGACGAAAGTGAATGTGGCAATAAGAAAGATAGGTAGAGTGTTGCACAATGCTAGGCCAAATCATTTGTTATTTACGCGACAGTAGCCTGCTTACTCATCTCTAATGACTGAAAGTAGGTTCTCTAGCATAAGCAGGTTAATTTCTAGACTTAGAAAATGGTCAACTTGGTGAAAAGCACCAATATACTACTCTAGGCCACAACATTTGCCATGATAGTGATGGCAGGATGCAAGTTGCACGTGAAATCAGAAGCGTAACAGCAACCTAAAGAAACAATAAAATTATAAAAATTTTGAAAAAAAAATGCAGGAATAGATTCTGGAAAACTATATCATGATTTTCTAGTAATGCATCCTTGTCATCATTAAAATCCTGCTCACTCCGCATGAGAGTTGGCCTCTAAGTGCTAAAGAAGCCAACCAATGACTGGATAGAGAAAAAGATAAGTATCATTATCTTTCAAAGTGAAATTAGCATGGGAGAAGCAGTAAGAAAGCATAATGAATTTGCCGTGACATTAAATAACACATGCATCAACAAATATTAAAGATGCTAAACACCTATGTTGTTCCATACTTCCATTTATCTCATGAATTCAAATTGAGTTTCATACAAAGATTGGGATTGTACAAAAAGAAACATAATGTGCTAGATAGAATGTACCTGACTTAAGAAGTTTGTTGCCTCCTTAACAACATCTCTGAATCTGTCATCATCGAACCACCCAAATTTTGTAATTCGACATAATAGTTGAATCAGAGATCCAGTTATGAAGGTCTGCAGTTCAGGTCCTCTAGTAGCTAGATAGTTTATCACATAATTCCCTTCATAAGATCACAGACAAGTCAATTTCGAATATGGCAAGGGAAGTAGTGAAAGTATGTTGATGTGCATAATATAAATTATAAAATCAGGATACAAATGGAAAGTATTAAAAAAATGAAAAAAAAATATAATTATAAAACTACATGAAAGGATGAAACTTTACATAATACATTATTTTTACAGGCTTCATTATCTCTACCAAAAGCAAGACCATGCTATAGCAATTTAATCATGTGCAGAATGAAATGTGGCAATTACAGCAGCAGTAAGGTGAAAGTTTCATGTCTTGAACTAAATAAAGTCATTCAATTAAACTGAATATGGCAACAAATTAAAAGCCTGTCTATGTGGCAAAATTAGCTCTATTTACAAGCTAATGTAGATAAGAAGTAAGAACATTACAGATATCAAGCCGTAGCTGCAAAGAAAGGCTGTGCTCTGTCACTTGTTTCAACAAGCTTGAACTAGCCAACATCAGAGCATAAGGAGTCAAAGCATTGTCCAAAATGTATTGGCACTGTGAAATGTAATCAGAATTCACAGAAAAGCATTTCAAGGTGCTCTCCACATGTGCTCGTTCAGCTGAATCCTGAGTAGTGTAAAGCCTTTCGCACAAGGCTTCCAGCTGTGCTAAGCTCTCCATTGATCAGAAAACAGCCAGAATTTCCAAATTTCAGATGATCAAGATTCCAGGACTAATTGCAAGTTGATTCTCCGTCCCGCGTAAAATCAAAATTACATCCACGAATTTTGATGAAAGCTGTCACAAACTCAGTGAGAAAGTATGCAGATATGACATAATCTTGGTTCACATACAAAATAACAGAGTCCAACAAAGTTGAGAAGCCAAAATACTTGATACTAACATGACTGTAGCTTTACATACATATGTACAACATGGAATGTTTCAAATGAAATTTGTCCCTTGATATACAATTGTCAAGAGAAGCTCAAAACTAAACAGGACACAAGAGAAAAGGCCCATAAGGTGGATCATCAATGACTGTGCCCCAAGTTTAAGTCTGAGGTAAGCATCACTCCTGCAATAGGAAAATGCTGAGATCAGAAGAAAAAAGTCAAGACAAAGTTTCAGATATTCAAGAGAATAAATTATAAAAAGTTAAAAATGAAAAAAGCACATAACCTAACTAATTCAGAAAAACATTAAAAGACGAAAATAAGCATTCAGGAAATCTATTAATTTGGCCAATGGAACTAGCTAAGCCACCAGATAAAGTGCCAGAGAACATATTGAAGCCCCACAACCTCAAAAATAAAAGAATAGGAAAATAAGATTAACACGCAGCTCCATCAATTGACAAGTTCTTCCCCAGCAAATAGTCTTTCCATTGGTCTTACCATCTCGATAATGAAGCATGTTGGAAAATAGTAACAACTAACAAGTCTTTTTTTTCAATGATACCCAATAATTTGCAAGATTTTTCACAATTGACTAAATACCAAATGCTACAAGTTCGTTCTATTGAATTCATTAGGAATTACTAAATTATCTCCATGTAATTGCTATGTCTAGACCATGGTTTGTGGTATCAAACCATATTGGTCTATTCCAACTTCCAAGCATAACTAACTTGTAGAGATAGAGAATCAATACTCGATATGCTACCTATACCGATTCAATACCAAGAACCCGACCATATCAACACTATATCGATTGTGTATCGGTATGGGTACAGAAACAGTACTGCAAACCGAGGTTTTAGCATAATCAATTCGTTACTTGCATGTTGCTACACTAAACTTATTTTTATGATTTCATAAGGAGCTTCATAAACAATGTTATTTTTTGGATAACCTATCAATTTCTTCACTTTTTTTTCATGTTACATTATGGTAATAACTCAATAACAAAATTTTGACTAACCCAAGATTGATCAAGCATACAAAACTTGTCAACATTGTCTTTTCTGAGGATGATCAACACATCAGAACATAAGAATTAGATCTCACACTATGGGTTGGGCCCCACTTTTTCTACTGTCTTCTTAACTTGTACTCAATCTTTCTTAACTAGAACAAATCCCCCTGTTCTCTCCAAAGTAAATCAAGTATATTTTATATAAATTAAAACAAACCGAAACCACTTATCACACTGTCACATCATTAATTTCTTGCAGACATGTAATAGAAAGAAAATTATAATGAAATTCATCACACAAGCACACAAGTTGGCCTGTGTAAGCCTTTTAAAACAATAAGTAATGCTCACCAGAATAGGCATATTCTAAATATTAAAACATGTTTGCACCCCTTCTAATAATAGCAAAGAACAGCAGTAAATAAACATTTTCCTTCAGTCTTATCCCCCCTCCCCCCCACCATATGGCACACTCTTCATCTTTCCATGCCACTCATCAATATATCAATGTTCAAACCAATTTTATCCCCTAACCAACTGTGAACCCTAAAGTTACCACTTGTACCTCTTTATTAACCGACCAAGTCCAATCAAGACCTAGACAACAGTTGAGGTCAACTACATTGTATAAACTCAGCAAGAACGACCTGAGACACAATCTAGGGTGAGACCTTCCACTGTCGTGAGTAGTCCAAGAACCAGAAAGCACCAATTTTGTCTAATAAGAATTGACACCAAGAGTCCCAAACAACAGCATAATGACTTCAGAAAGCCTGATAATATCTCTAATAAATTTCTTCGAAGGACAATAGGCAGCCATGCCCTAGCCTCACATGTGGACCCCTCCTTTGTGCCCCTGCCCTTTCTGGTTTATTTCTTACTTCTCCCATCTCTGCTTCCAGACCCTGCCGGTACTTGAAAGGGAGAAAGAACAGCAAGAACAACTTGATCAAAGAATTTCTCATTGAAACGTTACTATTAGTTGCCAAAACCACAGAACTGAACACGAGCTCCGATGGCATTTGCTCCAATCGAGTGTCAGTGATCAACACAATCTTCATCAAAATTGTTGCTCTCACCAAATCGTAAAAGTTCTGCGATACATCTTCCTCTGTTAACACAAATTCAAGCAAAAAATCCATCTTCTTTCTCCAAAGAAAAAAAGAAACAAAAAAAACCATCCGATCAAAGCTAGCAATCACACGAGAAGGCCAGGATGCTTCAATCCGAAGCATGCGTTACCTCCAACCTCTCCAGGGCCAAGAATCGATCTCCTTCAGAAATTCTTGATGAAGTGATTCTCTACCAACATCCCATCACCGAATATATTCCCAGAGAAAGAAAAAAGAGAGCAGGGTTTGATCGCCCGCTGGGTTTGGGGGTCGGGAAATAGCACGGGAAGAGGGGCCGAGAGAGAAAAAGAAGTGCCAGGTAGAAAAAAATATACAAGAAAACAACGTGGAAGGATTCGAGAGAGGAGGAGGAGGCTACCTTCGATTCTGTCACCTCGTCTTGCTTCTCTTCTTTCTCTCGATTCGTCTCCCCTTCAGATCGCAGCTGTCTCAGAGTTTTAAAGGGCGTGGCCCAAATCCGGAGGGGGTGGAGGGAATGGCGTAAATAGTACGATGCTTGTGGGGTATTCTGTTTCCTAGCTGTGGGTGAGAAGGGAGAACGCGAAACGGGACTCCCCCGTTCGCGCCGATAGACTACATCTGCGGTTTTCTCGCTTTAAAGATCAGAACCGTCGAGCATAAAATCAAGGGCTCGACGGGCTGTTCCTTCAGCTCCTGACTCGGCGTTTGCCACGGACGCTCCGGACAACCGCACACCATACTCTATACATGCGGGAGAATAGGCAGCCGTACTTCTTTTGCCTTCCGGGGGTGCTTGATAAAAAAGCATCAACGTGCCCTACTTGGATGTGATTAATCAATTGGTTAGACAGAGAACCCATTGGAGCTATTTCCAACGGATTTTTGGGTGCTCAAGTTAAAAAAAAAAAAAAAATTATAATAAAAAAAATAAAAAATAAGAAAGATAATTCTCTCACCTTTCATACAGAGATCATGGATTTATTGATAGCCATAAAATTTGGAGTTCCCTTTAGATAATATGGTAACCATCGTGTGGAGTGCTATAACCTTCTAAGATCATATTATAAAATATCCCAAGGCCAACTTCGATTAGATAAAAAGATCCTAAAAAATCGTAGCTTTTGTTAGTCTTAGATTGCTTTGCCCTATTGGGAGGGCTTTAAGATCCCTATTTATCCCTTTTTAGAAGCTTTGTTGAGATCTTATAAGCTCACCCCTACACAACTTGTCCCCAATTTTTGGAGGATAATTATAGATTTTCATCTATTATTTTGTTTACCATCAACTTAGAATCGGTATAGGTGTATTTAGGTCTCCTTTTCATTTTGAAGAAGTAACCCAAGAAGCAAGGATGGGGATACTCGACCTCTAAGAAGGAAATTAGGTTTTTACCCAGTAATCCATCTTTCTTTCAAGATGAAAAGGTAGGTTTTGTTATAGCTGTCTCTCTATATGAACCCTAATCGATTGAAATTAGTTGGAGATTTGTCTCTAGCAAATGTGACAAGATGTACTTCTTGGAAAAGGACATAATCCATACCATAGAATGACTAGAAGCACTAACACCCAATTAGCCCTATTCTACTTAGAACTTGGCCCAAGCTGGGTTTGGAAAGCTTATGTCTCTGGATAAACCACATCATCATCATTATATGTAATTATTATTCTAATCTTTACCTTGGTTTATGTGTCTTACTGAGCTATACTTTTTTCATATCCAAAGAGATTGCCCCAAAAAAACTTTACTAAAGCCTACTTGGGAGGTGAGGAGGAAGAGGGCAATGAAGGACAACTCGGATAAGCTCTCCTCTAGGAGACCGTGATTGTAGCATCTGAAGCCCAAGAAAGAGTTATGTGTTAAGCTATGGCAACCACATGAAGAAGCTCAATGGCGACTAGTGCAACAGAAGACCTAGCAGCAATCGAGACAATAGAGGGCTCTCGAGAGCAAAGATTTCAAGCCCAAAGCTCATCAAGAGTAGAGCTCAGGATCTTAAGAGTCAAACTAAGAGTAGAGCTTACGATCCTAAGAGCCGGGCCAACAGTCGAGCTTAGAGGGTTAGGGGTCAAGCTCCATGCCCCAAGCTTAAGCCACTGAGAGCTCGAAGGCTCCATGGATGAATCTATTCGATGAGAAGTCTGTTGGATGTATGTCCTAAGAATCAAATTAGCTGATACTTGTAAAATACTTTTAGAACACAATTTGTAAATTGATTTTGATATTAATTCCAATCGTAGGATCATCACGGAAACGGTGATCGATCCGAAAGATTGGTGTATGATCACTTCCTTCGGATAGATAATATTAGAAACCGATAGTTTCATACATGTAGTTCAAAAATTTTTCGATCAAGCACGCAGCGGAACAGATCTAGATTAAACCTTTTAATCTAATATGCATCAGATCAGATCTGAAAACTACCTAATCATGGATCTTATGACATGCATGCAATCTTAAAATTAAATTATAGATTACATCTATGTAATCTAGATCACATCTACTAACAGATCGTATCTACTATGTGAGTTGAGATTAGATCTCACTTTTGCGCAGGTCAAAATATACCGCAACTGATGATCCGTGGATTTGATGAGGTTCCTTAAGCCGCACAATTGTTCGACCTCCACAGGTATCCACACGAAGTACTTTGCCCAATCAAAGGTTGTCGAAGTCACTGGGGTGCTAGCTGTTGGAAATTATGTCTCAAAGCTAATCGTCAGTCTGTTGACAGTTGAGTTAATTATTATAATTATATATGAATTATTAAAATAATAAATATTATTTAATTTGTTCATCACTCTGTGTACATCTTATTTGAACTTCTATTTCATGATGAAGTTCTTAAAGACTATTTAAATCGATATAAAAGGATATATCGTTTAGTTATTAAACTTGGTTTAAGACCAAATGATGTGCTATTATTAGAATGATAGCTATATCAAGTATAAATCATTGTGTGCCATGTGAGTTGGTTGTCCTCTTAACCAAAAAATGTGGAGACACTAGCATGGCATGCAAGTGAGACGTAGAGGTACATTTCATTGAACGTGACCAACTGTTGAGCACTCTACTATTAAGAGTAGCTCGTGAAGGATATTCGTGTAAGTGTTCCTCCGATCTGAGATCACTACGGTGACTTGTAAGCAACTCATTATATTTTTATGCTAGACTATCTAAATTTTTAATTAAATGATAAAAAATTTTTAGGCACAATCAAGTACTTGCGAAGTCGGTGTGTGAGTCAAGATGGAATTGATCCTTCCAAATAAATAGGAGTTAATACATCAGTGTATTTTAATTCAGTAAAACTCCGATCGAAGCAATCCATATAATGGATTTGAAAGTTGAAATACAATATGGATGATTTTTTCAGAGTTGACAGTTAAATCCTTAGTCACCTTGAGTATTAGGATCAAAGAAATGAATTATATAGTAACCATATACCAATAGATTCTTGAATATTACTTTACAATCTTTCGGCCTATCTGGACATCGGATACCATTGCTAGATGGTCACTTTGATTCATATAGAAAAATTATTTCTGTGCTATCGACTTAGGTTCAAACCTATGGGATCACTCTCAAAAGAAGTTGCTGACTGATCGTATGGCTGATCAATGATTAACAATCATTCTAGGATATAATCATCAACTCGATTGATAATTAATCTTGTACAAAAGTTATAATAAATTAATTCACTAATTGTTGGTGAATTGTAGAAGGATTGATTAGCAATTAGATTGTCAATTAGCTTAATTTGATTAAGTATTGAGGTTTGAATCAAATCTAATTGAATTAGTTTCAATTTCATTTGATCTGATAAGGTTATGAGATAATCTAATCGCTAAGGATATTCGATTCCTAATTTGATCGAAATTTGAATTCGATTAATTTTTGAATTAATTAAGATTCAATCGAGACTATTTGTTACCTAATTGAATTAGGTTCAGTGGTCTAATTGGGTGTAACCTAATTTGGTTGGGTTAAAAACTTAACTAAATAAGAATTCGAATTCGAATTGAACCAATCTATGCACCACCTTTTCTCTGCACCCACCTTTTCTTCATGCAAGAAAGGTTCTTATGCAATTTTTTTCATGCCCAAAATGTTGGGATCTTTCCTTGATGCATGATGATCGTGGAACTAGCAACAAGGGTCTTTGGAAGAGCCTTAGATCATTTCCTCTTGCTTCCAGATCTGAAACTCCACCTTGAAAACTTTCAGACTAGAGGATCAAAGATGAGGAATCCTCTTTAGATGGCAACAAACTCGTGGAACCCCTTGGACATACGGCAACAATATAAGGAAGCAAAGCTAGCGCCTTCAAACTTTCCTTGTTTGAAGGTGGCAGCCAAGAAAATCCTAGAAAACCCTAGGATGGCTGCTGGTAGCATGGAGAAGACAAAGAAATAGAGAGAGAAAAATTGAGAGAAAATAGCTTTGTATTCAGCTTGGTTCAACCAGAATCACAATACAATATATATATATAGGGTTAATGTGACCCAACCCAAAAACTCTCATGGCTAACCCAATGTGAGATTGTGTTCATCTAAGCTCATGTACACCCATGACTTGACCCAATCTCACCTCTCTTAGACTCAAGCCTAGCCTAATACAAGTTAGCCCCTCAAGGTCCAAACCTCCTAGATCTCGAAACTGTGAAAGCTGACAGCCTTTCACCCTAGGGCCCAAACTAGCCCTAGAACTCCCAGAATGCCTCATGGACTTTAGACCTTGGCCTTTTTCTTAGTCCCTTGAGCCTTGAGAGCACCACACCAGATCCTACAATCTCCATCTTGGTGCCTCAAGGCCTCAGCAAACTCCGTCCTGTCTATCTAGCCCATCAGTCCCATATAATAGTGAAAGTTGTCTCACGGAAGTACCTTTATAAGTGCATCAACTGGATTCTCCTTAGCATGAACCTTCACCAGCTTCACCTCACCATCTTCGGTGAGCTCTCTGATCTGATGGTATCTGATGTCGATGTGCTTCATCCTCACATGATAAATGAAGTTCTGTACAAGCAACAGTATACTCTGACTGTCGCAATGCACTCTGATGGCCCTTTGTGGGATGCCCATCTCCAACGTCAAGCCCTTCAGTCATAGGGCCTCCTTCGCTGCCTCTATGATATCAATATACTCAGCTTCAGTAGTGGATAAGGCCGTTATGGGTTGCAAGCAAGATCTCCATAAAATGGAACCTCCATATAGGTTGAACACAAAACCTATTGTTGAACGTCGGGTGTCCATATTTTTATCAAAATCTGCATCCACAAACTCTTGTATTTGCTCTTGAGCTTTCTTGGACATATTGAAGTATCTCTCAGCACCTCCTAGCTGTTTGTAGTAGATGCCAACTCCAACAGAACTCACCAAGTATCTGAAGATACCCGTCAGTGCTTCGCTAGTGCTTCCTGCCAGGCTGTGCCATAAACCTGCTCACCTGACTCACTGCATAGGTTGAATCTGGCCTACATAATACTTCCCACACCAGAGGCATATGGCACTCTCTCTATCTTCTGAGCTTCCACCTCAGTCTGTGGTGACATGATCTTCGAAAGGCTGATGTGCCCAACAAGTGATAGTACTGTCGGTTTGTTTTTAAAACTTAATTAAGAATTAAGTGATCTAGATTTGAGAATCAAAGATCTAAGGCATAAATTTCATAAATCATGGGTTTATGGGTTAGCTTGAGTTAGGTCCGTTTAACTGAGCTAGACCTAAGGTTAGAAATCATTGATAATGGACTATATTAGTAATTGATCAAATCTAATTAATGGTTAATTCTAATTGGGTTAATTTTTTTATTGATCAATTCTCAATAGTTATAGTTAGTCAGAGTCCATATCTTTGATTAGACTAAGATGGACCTTGATCGCAGCTCCGTGGTCGAACCCAAGTCTATAAGTTTATCTAATTGAAACGGATTAACCCGTTGGTGTCTAAGATAAGTGTGGTAGTCTTGATCGATGATCATTAATTGAGAGCTACTCACATAGGTTGAGTCTATAATGAGTTAATGGCATATCCTTCTTATCGATCTTACTTATCTGGCCAATATGATGAATCATATTTTGATCAAATCACTTAATGATTAGGGTTGACCCATGCTAACTAGAAAATCAGTATGACTGATTTAGGTGCCCCTAGTTCAACTTGTCTAAAGTCCTCTTCATGACTTGGTGAAGTCAGTAAGAGGATTTATGATTGATTGACTGGACCAGCTTATGCCTAGTCTTCTTTGATCTGACTTGGTGAAGTTAGTGGGAGGATTAAGATTAACTGGTCAAGTCTTTTCTCATCTTTTATTTCATCTAATTAAATCTTTTAAAATTATTAGACCCTTAAAAATAAAATAGTTATGATGATTACTAGATTATAGCCTTCCATTAAGTTGGATGATAATGGATCCAACAGTTTAGATAATCATTGGAGGCACCACACGTCTGGTGCTTATTTGACTGTCAGAATTATCATTCATAATATATTGATTTAGTTGTGTCTTTTTAATGATGATCAGGTTGGCCGAGCCACACTCAGGCCTAGTCACTTATTTGTGAGATGTACTAAATTTTGACATTTTAATAGTTGGACTTAATCAGAACTTTCAGTGGAGACGTCACACGCCTGCTGAAGAGGTGTCTGGGGCAAAATTAAATGCTAAAAATTATTTGATGGAACAATTGGTTAAGAATCTATCCATCGATGCATAGGGGTTGGTCGAGCCATACTCGCGCTCATGTACAGCCTGTGAGGATTCTGGTACCCACTAAGAAATTAATGTAATTTCTCGAATTGGAGGTAGAGACTATCAATTCGAATAAAATAATGAAAGAATCTTTAGACTAAAATTTATATATTTAGACTTAATCAATTCATATACTAATTAAGTTTTGGTTTTTTTTTACAGTTATGGCCACCATTTTGTCACTCCGATCACTATTGGATAGTGATAAATTAATAGGACCCAATTTTGATAGTTGGTATCGAAAACTAAAAATAGTCCTAGAGCACGAACAGATCTTGTACGTACTGATAGATCCGGTATCAGAGGAGTTAGCTTCGAACACCCACAGTACAGTCCGAGATACTTATCAGAAGTGGCTCAACGATCGAACTATGGTTTGTTACATTATGCTGATGGTAATAAATGATGAGTTTAGCCATAGATTCGATAATGCTCAGCCACAAGATATGTTGTAAATATTGAACGAGTGCTTTAGCATACCCAATGATTTGGGAGGCATAAGACAAGTTGTGCCATCTTTAACGCTTGAATGAGGGAAGGGGCATCATAAAGAAAAAACCATCTTTTTCCTGTGTAGGATCTTCCAAATTTTATCAAATTTGGGGCAGAATAAATTAAAAATTTTTTATCCTACGCTATTTCAGATCTAATATCTATTAGATCTAATTTTATTATCTGATATTTAAAATCTAAAATTAAATCTAGAAGTATGAAAAATATAGACATACCTTAAGGGTAATCTAATTACCCTGTAGATGATCGCAACACTGCCTGAGGTTCTGATGTAGCCACGCAATCGTCTGGCCTCTACCAGTATCCACTCAGGTAGGATCTGGAACGTCTTCTTCTCGTGATTCTACAGTCCAAAAATTAGATCAATATCTGATTTGGAAGTACTTTAGAACTCCTTCTGAAGTTGGAGCAGCAGCCGTCGAAGATGTCCTGCAGCCTTCTGTTCCAGGCATCACCATGCCTTGTACCTTTGCCAGATGAACGTCCAACTTCTTGGACATGAAGAGGGGAGAAAGGAGAGCAGGGAGGATGTAGAGAAGAGGGGAGGGGGTAGCAGCTAATGGATTTTTTGCATAAAATAAGTTCTATCTCGAAACCCTAGGTGCAGCAGGGTTTATATAGATCCTGTATGCTGCGCAGTGCCACATCATTCGACCAATCAAAAAATTTTAATAAATTTTGAAAAAATTCTGATTGATGGAATGATGTCATCTGATCACATCAGATAAAAATTTCCATGCTCTCTCCTATGTTGGCACCAACATTGGATAAGCACAAATAAGGTGGCGCCAAAGAGTCCAAGTTTATCAGGACTCTTTGGTTCTTATCCATTTGGGGCGCCCACTTAAATCCAATTGAGCTCATGTCATAATCTAATTATGGCACCCAATTTGAAGTGGTTTGGATATGTGGACACTCCATAAAAATCTTTCAATGAATCCTCTTCAGTTTAAGACCCATATGTCAACTTTTGACAGATGTCCTAAAATGAAATTGGCAGGTGCTAGAAATTAGCAGGTATTGTCTTAAATTCATCTCATGAATTAAGACAAGCCTTTTCTGAGCTAGACAAGCTTCAATTAGACTGAGAGAAACCTTTTCAAGGTTCTCTGGATGAGCCAGATCATATTTAGCTCAGTAGAGACAGAAAAGATTACACGAGGAGAAAGTTAGGCTCAATCGAGTGCTAGCACGATTACCTTGAACCTAATTGGATCTTATCCAAATCAATTGGGGTAGCCTAATTGATGACATCCAGACTCTAACCCTTATTTGTATGATCCAGTTAGATTCAATTCTGTATGGTAATGAGACATGTCGTGATCTCATCATCGACATCATCGAAACTCCTTTCGATGGACTAGAACTCTTTTGATTCAGACAATTAGAATGATCGATCATCAAAATCATTCTAATTGCTCCCAAAATCTATCAGTGACACCTAGCAGTATATGGTGGTAACCCATCAGAACTGAAGATGAACCTCTTGGTGCAGCTACCTGTGTGATTGAGTTCCTCTATCATGAGTCCCGACTGAATTAGGGTTAAGGTGAACTCGTCAAACCCAACATCAGTCATATGAATCAATCGATCGATTCGAGTCCGATGTGAAACTCAATGGAAAACTCTTTTTCATTATTTCATTCTGCCATGGCCATGGGCTTAAGGACTCGATCTTTCGATCATCATAGGACTACTCCTCTCATCTACCGAGGTTGATAGATCTCATCTTAATGCGATCTGGTTCCTACAATGGATATGCTATAGCCAACATACACCTCAGGATTCTGAATAGCTAGAAGATCGAGTTATGGTATAGTCAAACTATAACATACTCAAGGTGAACCATCGATGCACCTCAGGTCAAAGAACTGACACACAACTGTAACATCGAGCTAGTCATCGACGAGAAGGTAGATTTCCTTATGACTGCTCGAGGTGGTCACGCTCAGTACTCTCGTTCTCAATGAATACCTGTACTCTCGCTCTGGTGTCTACACACCGTAGACTCAAGACTCATCTATCCTAAGAAAGCGATCGTACACCAACCTTCCGGATCGATCACCATCCTCATGATGATCCTATGGTCAGGAGCAGTTTATGAGTTAGTTATGTAAATTCATGCCTTAAATTTTCAACTCTTGAAAATATGAATTTATATTTCTACTAACTCAAAGGATGTATCACAGACACAATGTACATAATGTGATAGAAGAATAACCCTTTTATTTATTTATAGTCAAAATTACAAATTTGTCCTTAGTTCTGTACAGGAATGTGTCAGCCGATCTGGCATCTAGGGCACACATCTAACAAACTCCCACTTAACCTAATACCAATTGGCTACATATCTAAGTCCCATCTTCTCAAGGTGGGCTTCGATCTTCTGTTGGTCCAATGGCTTAGTCAGCGGGTCTGCCACATTATCTGTGGAGTCGACTCTCTTGACCTCGACATAACCTTTTTCGAGGTAATCATGGATCAGATGGAATCGCCGCTCGATGTGCTTGGACTTCTGGTGAGATCTTGGCTCCTTAGCTAGGGCTGTGGCGCCATTATTATCGCAGTAAAGAGGTATGACATCCGATCACATCACTCCAAGCTCTGCGGCAAATTTCTTATACCACAATACCTCCTTCGCAGCTTCTGATGCGACAATATACTCTGTCTCCATGGTAGAATCTGTAATTACCGTTTGCTTGAAACTCTTCCAGCTAACTGCACCACCATTGCAAATGAACAGACTTCCAGATGTCGACTTTCGATCATCTATATCAGACATAAAGTCTGAGTCTGTAAATTTCTGAATCTGGAGTTCTTCATTCCCAAAGACTAGAAACATATCCTTAGTCCTTCTCAAGTACTTAAGGACACATTTCACAGAAGTCCAGTGCTCTATGTACATCTTCTGTGAAAGTCCCAGCATCCTATTTGGTCTATCTCTATAGACCTTAATACCCAGTATAAAGGATGCCTCTCCTAGATCTTTCATAGAGAACTCAGACAATCATACTTTGACTGAGGTCAACATGGGAATGTCATTCCCAATTAGAAGGATGTCATCTACATACAATACGAGGAAGATAACTGCGCTCCCATTGACCTTTTTGAACACACATGGTTCCTCCTCATTCTTGATGAAACCAAATATTTTGATCACATCATTGAAATGAGTATTCGAACTTCGAGATGCTTGCTTAAGTCCATAAATGGACCTTTGCAGTTTGTAGATCTTGTGATCATCATCACTGGATGTGAAACCAAGCGGCTGTTCCATATAGATATCTTCCTCAAGATATCCATTTAAGAATGCCATTTTCACATCCATCTACCATATTTCATAATCGAAATAGGCTGCAACAGCAAGCAATGTGCGGATAGATTTTAGCTTGGCTACGGACGAGAAGGTATCCTGATAGTCAATGCCTTCGTGCTGACTATAACCTTTCGCTATAAGCCTAGCCTTGAATGTCTCCACATTTCCATCTGCATCTATCTTTCTCTTGAAGATCCATTTACACCCAATAGGTACAATACCTTCAGGTGGATCTACTAAGGTCCAGACTTGGTTTGAGTGCATCGAGTCAATTTCTGATCTCAATGCCTCTAACCATTTCTCAGAGTCGATATCTGATATCGCCTCGTCATAGGTCTTGGGATGATCACCATGAACCTCATTTCCCGTGAGGAACATTTTCTCTACATCCTCTTGTATAGTACCTAAGTACCTTTCAGGAGGACGGGAAATCCTAGTCGATCTACGAGGTGGAAGAGGTTGTATTAGGACTGGTTCTGATTGATTAGGTTCCTCAGATTCTTTAGCTCGTTGCTCTTGGGAGACATTCTCCTTGAGCTTAATTATTCTTCCGATGCCACCATCTTGAATAAATTATTTTTCAAGAAAAATAGTATTTCGACTCACAATCACATTGTGGTCTTCCGAAATATAAAAATAATATCCTAATGACTCTTTAGGATATCCTATGAACTGAGCTCTAAAAGATCTGAACTCTAACTTGTCCGTCTGCTGTCTCTTGACATGAGTCGGACAACCCCAAATTCTGAGTTGATTCAGACTTGGCTTCTTACCATGCCATATTTCATACGGTGTGGTAGGAACGATTTTAGAGAAAACCTTATTCAATTCATAAATTGCTGTCATGAGACAATATCTCCAAAGAAATTCTGGGAGGTCCGTGAAGCTCATCATGGAACGGACTATATCTAATAGGGTCTGGTTTCTCCATTCTGAAATCCCGTTGAGTTGAGGCATTCCAGGTGGAGTCCATTGAGAGACTATACCATTGTCCTTAAGATAGTCTAGGAATTTTCGACTAAGGTATTCACCTCCTCGATCTGATTGAAGAACTTTAATGGGCTTTTATGTTTGTTTTTCTACCTCATGTCTGAATTCTTTGAACCTTTCAAAGGCTTCAGACTTGTGTTTCATTAGAAACACATACCCGTACCTAGACATATCATCGATAAAGGTAATGAAGTAGACAAAGTTGCCTCTAGCCGGTACATCAAATGGATCGCACACATCCATATGTACTAGGGCAAGTAGGTCTGTGGCCCTTTCCCCATGTCCCACAAAAGGGAGCTTGGTCATTTTGCCTTGAAAGCATGATTCACAAACTGGATATAACTCGGAAGTCGACAGACTCAGTAGTCCGAATTTCTCAAATTTGTTAATCCTGTCTTCTGCTATATGACCTAGCCTTAGGTGCCATAGATACTTATCATTTAGACTATCTCTAGGCCTTTTAATTCCTACGGCATTCATATTTTGCTCAATATTAAAAACAGATACATCAACATGTAACTGATAGAGACCATTAATAACAAAATCATTTGCAACTTTATTATTTTCATAAAATATGTTGCAATGGTCCTTATAAAAGCTAATCACATAGCCTTCTTGTGCTAAACATGAAACAGAAATCAAATTCCTGCTTGCTGCTGGCACATAATAATATTCTCTTAAAACTAAATCTAATCCCAACGGTAATCGCAGAGGGTAGGTTCCTATGGCCACAGCAGCAACTCTTGCTCCATTCCTGACACATAGGATCATCTCCCCATCCCTCAGCCTCCTGTTCTCCTCAAGACCCTACATAAAAGTATACAAATGAGCACTAGAACCAGAGTCAAGCACCCAACTGGATGCAGAAGAAATCGTAAGATTAGATTCGATAATGAGCATACCTCCAGAAGGACCATCCTTCTTGTTCTTCAGGGTGGCCAAGTACTGAGGACAGTTTTGCTTCCAATGGCCTTCTGACTGATAGTGGAAACACTTTTTCTTTTCAGAAGCCTTCTTCTTCGGTCCTGTCTTCTTGTTCTTGCCATCCACCTTCTGCTTCTTCATGGATTTCTTTTTCTTTCCAAAAGACTTTTTCTTGGAAGAAGTCCGCTCCACAGTAAGAACTGAGCCTTTTGAACCTTTCATTGAAAGCTCAGCCGTAACCAGCATATTCATTAACTTGACCAAGGTACATTGCATCTTATGCATATGGAAGTTCATGATGAACTGACCATATGCATCAGACAAGGACTGAAGGATCACATCAATCTGAAAATCCTTGTCTAAAATGATATCGAGCTTCTCAAGCTCCTCAAGATCTTTGATCATTGTCAAACAATGATCTTGGACTAACTGTCCATCATGCATCTTGGTCTTAAAAAGTCTTTGACAGACTTGATACTTGGCCGCGCGACTCTGTTCACTAAACAACTCTTGTAGGTGAGCCAACATTTGACGGGTAGTCAAAATATTTTCATGTTGGTGCTGCAAATCATCAGACATTGCACCCAACATGTAGTACCTGACTTTGTTATCATCATCCGTCCACTTTTCTAGAGACGCTCTCTGTTCAGCAGTCGGACATGTTGGCATGGCAGGTGGGTCCTGATCCAAGACATGAGTCAATTTTTCGAAATCCAGAATAATTCTGTAGTTCCTCAACCAGTCCTTAAAATTTGGTCCAGTCAGTCTATAAGTGTCTAGAATTTTGGTCAAGGAGTTTGAGGCAGATATGTTTCCTGTAGAGAGTCAAAAATTTCTAGTTAGATTTTGTAATTAGACTCAACCAATTTGTTTAGGATTTTCATTTTTAAACAAATTAGGCTCCCACTATTTTCTTAGATCCCTACACTCCCTTGGTAGAGATGTGAAAATCTCCATGATTAGTGATTTCTAGTGGGTGGTGCAGTCTCACCGACTGGCTCATCACCTCACCTAACAGTTATTGATGATGGATCAACCGATGAGTGGACAACTCTTGTTCAATGATTCTCTAATCATGGTGCACCCAAAACTTGGTCTCTAATTCATGAAGCTCACCGTATCCGGGATATTGCTCCAATCCTTAGTTAAGCCAAACCCACCATTTGCACGAACTAGATTCCTGATTGGGTCTTTCATCGTATCCGAAATATTTAGCCCAACCTATCCTCTAATCTGTAGCATCCAATGCCTAATGGATATGGTTGCATCTTTCCGGTGCAACTGAGCCACTGTAACCAGCCGAGAACAATCAACTCCGGGAAGGGCCCGCACATCCACAATGGTGGAAGATCTAGACTTAATATTTTCTTAGGAAGATTTGATTTAGGTCTCTTTAAACTTGACTTGACATAGTCATAACAATTATGACTAACCTAGTGGCATGGGTCAGCTCGAATTGTTAGCTACCTCAAATCAGAACTGGGTCAACACATATGGCCAGGTAAGTGAGACCAATGGGAGGGATATGCCATTAACTCGACAAGAACACATTCGAGTCGAGTAGCTCTCAATTAAAAATCAGTCGGTCGCATCTGTCCAACTTACCTTAGACACCAAATTATCGAACCAGAACTAATTGAGTTAGTCTAAAATCCAGGCTCTAACCACTGAGCTAAATTAGGTCTTAACTTGATTGAATCACATCTAAATATGATTCAACCTTGACTCAGACTTAATCCTATTAGGCTAGTCAATTATTAGCTTTCATGATCCCACCTAACCAACTCTTGATTCGGTTTGATCAACCGCTAGACCTAATTGAGCTACCCAAGTCCGAACCCAATCTTATGAAAATGTCTTAGATCTGAAATTCTCAATTTTAGATCTAACTTAATTTTATAAGCTCAATACATTAATTAAGTTTGGGTTCTTAAACAAAGCATGTAAAATAAATCCTCAGGTTTCAGGATCTAAGATTTTGCAAAAAAGTAAGTTTTGATTTCTGATTAAGGATGAATGCGCGGCACCCCTACATGTCATATGAACACCCCATTGAATGGGAAGAGAGGGTCTTAAAACCCTACTTTGTTCTTATGATCGGACGTCCATGAGGAACATCTTAATCAAAAATATAAATTTAACTACAAAACTAGTTAGATCTAAATTAACATATCACATATACAATTTAAGATCTAACTAATACATGCTTTGCATACATCTCATGTATCAAAAATTAATCTAATTAACATGCTTTTAGATCTAATACATCACATGTAATATCTGAAAAATAGAATTTAAATTGAACTATTCAAAATAAAAACTATTCTAGACAAGTTACTTGAACAATTCTATAACTAGTCTAAGCATGCAACAGATTAATTTTATGAAATAATTAAAATTTTATTTTATATTTTTTGATCTAATTATAATAATTATAATATTAAAAAATAGAAAATAAATTATATTTAATTCATATTTTAATCTCATTAAAATATAAAACTTAAGACTATTCATGGATTCAATTAATCCTAGTCTAGTTATGCATCTCATGCATGTTAGATCTTCTTAGATTTAATTTTAGATATTTTGATTTTAGATCCTATCTGATCTGATATGATATCTGAAATCATTTAATATCAAATAAATTAAAATTAAAATCAGATCTAAAATAGATCTGAAATAGAGCCAACAACCTGACTCTGATACCACTTGAAAGAAAAACTGTCTTTTTCCTGTGTAGGATCTTCCAGATTTCATCAAATCTGGGGTAAAATAAATTAAAGAATTTTTATCCTATGCTATTTGAGATCTAATATCTATTAGATTTAATTTTTTATCTGATATTTAAAATCTAAAATTAAATCTAAAAGTATGAGAAATATAGACATACCTTAAGGGTAATCTAATTACCTTGTAGATGATCGCAGCACTGTCTGAGGTTCTGATGTAGCCACGCAAGCGCTTGGCCTCTACCAGTATCCACTCAGGTAGGATCTGGAATATCTTCTCCTCATGATTCTATGCTCCAAAAATCAGATTAATATCTTGTTGCTCCTTGGATTGATTTTGATGATTACAAAGCATTTGAAGGGGTACTAATAATTTTCGCTTGAAAAAGACTTATTGCTTTTCAGGAGTAAAATTGTAATTTTACCAAAACTCTGATTTGAAAGCATCATGTGATAGAACAAAAGATTTATGATCCATTGATGAAAATTTTATTATTTTTAGACTTGTATTTTGAAAGATATCCATGTTTGAAAATTTGAGTCGACCCATGAGTCGACTCATGGCACAATGAGCTGATTGGCACGCAGATTTTTTTTGGCTGGCACAGTCTGTGAGTCGACCCCATGGGGTCGACACCCAAGCATGAGTCGATCCTATGAGTCGACCCCTGCTATTTTTAGGCCAAAAATTACAAAACCTTGTCTTCTGGTTGTTTTCTGTTGTTTTTTTACAGAGGTCGACCCATGAGTCGACCCATGAGCATGAGTCAACCCATGAGTCGACCCCTATGACGGGAATGTTCCATAACGGCTAGTTTTTAACCAATTTTAAGTATTTTTAATGCTCATTTAATGTGGTCTAATGGCTCTATTTCAGCCCAGATTGTTCTCCACCATTCCTTAAAGCTATAAAAGGGACAAAAAGGTGGGAATCATGAAGTAGAATTAAGAAGAGAGATTTTTGAAAAGAGGATTTCAAGCTTGCTTTTCAGCCCTAAGCAAGAGCTCACTCAAAGCATTCAAGAAGCCTTTAATTCAAGCTCACCAACTCCTCAAGTGCACATTCAAGTCTCCAACCACCTTGAGAAAATCAAAAAGAGCCTTCTTCTCTTTGAGTAAAATGTATTTAAAGTCTCATTCGCTCGTTAAAGGAGCTTCTTTTGTATTCTCTGAGCTATTGATTGTTATACTCTGTTTAAGCTATTATTTTTATTTTGAAAGGGTTTCAAAACAAGAGAAGGTTGATCCGAACCTTGAATCAGAGTGTAATGGGTTGGCTTGTACTCGAAAAATAAGTGGACTAGCTTGGGATAGCTAGAGTCGGAGTTTTCGACGTTTGTATTCAAGTTGAATACAAGTTAGTGGATTGAAATTCTCAAGTAGGAGCTTGGAGAGTGGATGTAGGTGCAAGGTTGGCACCGAACCACTATAAATCCTTTTGTTTGTGTTGTGCCTAATTGCTCTTCTTTAGAATTTCTTTATTCTCTTGCATTTAACCATTAGCCTTGAATCAACTATACTCTCCTCATTTATTTAGCTATTGTTAAATATTTGTTGTAAGTCATAAGTTAAGTTTAAAATTTTTAGAAACTCAATTCACCCCTCCTCTTGGGTTGCATAGCTGGGCAACAAGTGGTATCAGAGCCTGGTGCTCTAGCCCTACTTTGATCTAACCAATCAAAGAGACAAAGATCTATGGCAACTCAAGTCGGCACTTCTCTAGCCGAGGGGCAGTCCACTAACCGACCTTCACTTTTCAATGGGTCCAATTACACCTATTGGAAAGCTCGGATGAAAATCTTCATTCAAGCACTCGACTATGATATGTGGAGTATCATAGTGAACGGCCCTCACACACCCACTAAAATTATTGATGGTGTGGAATCAGCCAAATCCGAAAAAGAGTGGGATGAGGTTGATAAGAAAATGGTCCAATTAAATACTAAAGCAATGAATGTTCTATATTGTGCTCTTGATGCTAACGAATTTAATCGCATTTCAACTTGCTTGTCTGCTAAAGAAATATGGGATAGGTTAGAAGTAACCCATGAAGGAACCAATCAAGTAAAGGAGTCCAAAATTAACATGCTCGTGCATAAATATGAATTGTTTAAAATGGAGCATGATGAGTCCATAACTGAAATGTTTACTCACTTTACTGATACTATAAATGGTTTAAAGAGTCTTGGTAAGTCCTATTCTAACAGTGAGCTTGTAAGAAAGATTCTCAGGTCCTTACCAAGAACTTGAGAAGCCAAAGTGACCGCCATCCAAGAAGCCAAGGATTTGAACATTCTACCCTTGGAAGAGCTTCTTGGATCATTAATGATACATGAGCTGAGCATGAAACAACACCAAGAGGAAGAAGTCAAAAAGAAAAGAACAATCGCCCTTAAATCCACAACTCCACCAGATGAAAAAACTGATGACACAGAAAATGAAGAGCAGGATGAAGAGATGGCACTCATTACTCGAAGGTTCAAGAAGTTTTTGAGAAAAAGAAAATAAGGAATGAGGAAGAGGCCATTCACAAAAGGAGAACAGAGCAAAGAAAAGGATAAAGATCAACCCCTTATCTGCTATGAATGCAAGAAATTGGGACACTTCAAGTCCGAATGCCCACAACTGAAGAAGGGTCCCAAGAAGTACAAGAAGAAGGCCATGATGGCCACTTGGAGTGGGAGTGATGACTCAAGCTCTGAAGAGGAAGACTCAACTGAACAAGCCAACTTGTGCCTTATGGCACATGAGAATGAGGTAAATTCCGAAACTCCTAGTGACTTTACATTTGAAGAACTGCATGAAGCTTTTTATGATTTAATTGATGAACTAAAGAAACTAGGGATAAAGAACAAAGATTTAAAATTAAAAAATCAATTTTTAATGAAACAAAATGAGAGCATTTCAATTGAAAAATCTACCCTGGTTCAAGAAAATCAAAATTTAAAGAATAAAATCGCCAAGCTAAAATCAATAGTTGAAAAATTCACCTTGAGTTCTAATAAACTTAATATGATTCTTGAAAATCAAAAGGCCATATATGATAAGGCTGGACTTGGCTATAAACCCTTGAAGAAACAAAAGTATCTGAAAAATATCTATGTAAACTCTTCAAGTAACAAGTTTTCTAATATTACTTGCTTCAAATATGGTAGAGTAGGACACAAGTCATATACTTGCTTCTCTAACAAATCTGTAAACTCAAATGTAAAGAAAATATGGGTTTCAAAAGGAACCATTATGACTAACCAAAAAAGATCCAAGAAAGCTTGGGTACCTAAAATAAAAATTTGACTTTTGCTTGCAGGTGTGTCTAGCATCCCAAGGAGAAAACAGGAAATGGTATCTTGATAGCGGATGCTCGAGACACATGACTAGTGATGAATCCCAATTCATCACTCTTGATGCTAAGAATGGAGGGATGGTCACCTTTGGAGACAATGGCAAAGGAAAGATCATCGGTATAGGTAACATTGGTATCACTCCCTCCAAATACATTAAAAATATTTTGTTAGTAAATGGTTTAAAGCATAATTTACTAAGCATTAGTCAATTTTGTGATAAAGGATATAAAGTTATTTTTGAATCTTCTGTTTGCATTGTAACTAGTCCTATTAATGAAGGCATTAAATTTGTTGGACATAGACATGATAATGTTTATATGATAGATTTGAATGATCTATCCAAGATAAACATGCAATGCCTAGTATCCTTGAATGCCAAGATTAATGAGACTAGTTGGCTTGGGCATTGTAGGCTTGCACATATTAGCATGCATTTACTTTCAAAATTAATTAAGAAGGAATTGGTTCTTGGTTTGCCAAAATTGAATTTTGAAAAGGATAGAATTTGTGATGCATGCCAACTAGGTAAACAAACAAGAGTTTCATTTAAATCTAAAAATATTGTTTCAACCTCTAGACCTTTAGAGCTATTGCACATGAATTTATTTGGACCTACTAGAACTACTCGTCTAGGAGGAAAACGATATGGTTTTGTAATAATTGATGATTTTTCTCATTTTATATGGATTTTTTTTTTAGCACACAAAGATGAAATTTTTCAAGTTTTCACTAGATTTTATCGAAAAGTCACTAATGAGAAAGGATTTTCAATTCAAAATATTCGAAGTGATCATGGAACCAAATTTGAAAATCAAGACTTTGAAAAATTTTATGATGAAAAAGGGATAGGTCACAATTTTTCAGCACCTAGGACACCCCAACAAAATGGGGTAGTAGAAAGAAAAAATAGAACCTTAGAAGAAATGGCCCGTACCATGCTATGTAAAAGCAACCTTCCAAGATATTTTTGGACGGAAGCTATTAACACAGCATATTATATCTTAAATCGTGCTTTGATTAGACAAATTTTAAAGAAACCCCCTATGAGCTTTGGAAAGGAAGAAAACCTAATATTGCATATTTTTATATTTTTGGTTGCCGATGTTTTGTATTAAATAATGGTAAAGAAAGACTTGAAAAATTTGATGCAAAATCAGATGAAGTAATTTTTCTTGGTTACTCCTCCACTAGTAAGGCTTTTAGGGTTTTTAACAAAAGAACCTTAGTAGTAGAGGAGTCAATACATGTTGTCTTTGATGAATCTAACGATCTTCCTTCTAGGAAGAATGAAGGTGTTGATGATGCAGATCTTCTTATAAAAAGAATGAAGGAGATCACTCTGAAGGATTCAATAATTCAAGATGATGAGGAACATGAAGACAAACAGGATAAGGGAGGTGAAGAACATCAAGAACAACCTCAAGGTACAAATGACCTTCCCAAAGAATGGAGGTATGTTCACAATCACCCTAAGGAGCTAATTATTGGTGATCCTATGTATGGGGTAAGAACTCGTTCTTCACTTAAAGATGCATTCAATCATTGTGCTTTTGTCTCTCATCTTGAACCTAAAACCATTGAAGAAGCTGAAAATGATTATAATTGGATTAATGCAATGCAAGAGAAACTTAATCAATTTGAAAGAAATAATGTATGGACTTTAGTATCAAGACCTAAAAATTATTCAATAATTGGCACAAAATGGGTTTTTAGGAATAAATTAGATGAACATGAAAATGTAATAAGAAATAAAGCAAGATTGGTTGCTAAAAGTTATAATCAAGAAGAAGAAATTGATTTTGATGAGACCTTTGCACCTGTTGCTAGATTAGAGGCAATTAGACTTCTACTTGCATATGCTTGCTTTATGAAATTTAAATTATTTCAAATGGATGTCAAAAGTGCATTTTTGAATGGATATATTGCTGAAGAAGTCTATGTAGAACAACCCTCAGATTTTGAAAATCATGCTTTTCCTAATCATGTTTTTAAATTAAATAAAGCTCTATATGGTTTGAAACAAGCACCTAGGGTTTGGTATGATAGGCTAAGTAAATTTTTATTTAATAATGATTTTTCAAGAGGTAATGTAGACACAACCCTTTTCATTAAAAAAAATTAAGATGATATATTAGTTATATAAATATATGTAGATGATATTATTTTTGGGTCTACTAATGAATCTCTTTGTCAAGACTTTGCTAAGCTCATGCAGGGGGAGTTCGAGATGAGCATGATGGGAGAACTTACATTCTTCCTCGGACTCTAAATCAAACAAACAAAGGAAGGAATCTCCATCACCCAAAGTAAGTACACAAGGAAGTTACTCAAAAGATTTGGAATGAAGAACTCCAAAGCAATTGGCACACCCATGAGCCCTTCATGTAAGCTTGACAAGGATGAAGAAGGTAAAAGTGTAGACTTAAAATATTATAGATGTATGATTGGCTCTCTACTATATTTAACTGCAAGTAGACCTGATATCATGTTTAGTGTCTGTCTTTGTACTCGATTTCAATCTAATCCTAAAGAATCTCACTTGAATGCTGTTAAAAGAATCCTTAGATATTTGAATGGAACTCAAACTCTAGGTTTATGGTACTCTAAGAACTCATTAATTAATTTAATAAGATATTCAGATGCTAATTTTGCTAGATGTAGATTAGACAGAAAAAGTACTAGTAAAACTTGCCAATTTCTTGGAGTTAACCTAATCTCCTGGTTTAGCAAGAAATAAAATTCGGTAGCACTGTCTACGGCCGAGGCTGAATACATTACAGCCGGAAGTTGTTGTGCTCAAATCTTATGGATTAAGCAACAACTCGAAGATTTTGATATCAAACTTAATGAAACACCCATAAGATGTGATAACACTAGTGCCATAAATCTTACTAAAATTCCAATTCAGCATTCTAGGTCTAAACATATTGAAATCAGGCATCATTTTATAAGAGAACATGTTCAAAATAAAGACATAATTCTTGACTATATTTGTACTGAAAAATAATTAGCCGACATCTTTACAAAGGTCCTAAGTGAAGATAGATTCTGTGAAATTAGGAGAGCGCTAGGAATCCTTGATCCATCTGCTTAAATATCTCTCTGATCCCAAGGGATCAATGTCAAAAATTCTTTGAACTCAATTCTCATCATTTCTCTTGGGCTTAAAAGCTTAAAATTATCATTCTCATAATTGATCATTGAGCAAATATCCTTTTCCCAGAGTTTCGAATTTTTCGAAAATTGATCATCAATTTTTCTGAATTTTGTGAACCATGAGTCGACCCCCTAGGATCGACCCAATGGCAAACTTGCAGTTTTGGCCAAAATCCCATGGGCTCCTTTTTGTTGAAATCCCATTCTTTAAGCCGACCCATTCCACCGTCTTCTTCCTCCCTCCAAAACCTTAGGTCCCCTTCTTCTTCCTCTCCAAACCCAAGTCCTACCCCCAAGATTCTTCTCCCATCACCCCTTACACCTCAAATCGACCCTTAGGAATCGAGCTCTTCCCCTTTTCCTCCCTTGATTGGAATGGATTGAGCGTGCCCTGGATCCTATCCTTCTCCTCCAAATCGGGATATCACTCCTCCAAAAATCCCTATCCTTCCCCTAAAATCTCTCTATCTCTTCACACTTTGGACCTCCTAAGACCCTTGCTTGCTCTAGTGGTGGAAATGGCTCCAAAAATGAAGCTCCCACAAAGAAGAAAGTCAGTCCGTGAGTTGGAAGAGGGCGTGCGCAGGAAAAGACAAGCTTCTCAGACCTCATTTGCTTCCATTCCTGTTTCGACATCTGCTCCAGGTTCTTCTCGATCTCCATTAAGCTCTAGTAAAATTCTCTTATCTATTAGAAAGGTAGAACCCAGGAAAAATGTAGACTTCAGATTTTTTTAAAAAAAGGGGTTCTCCATTGGTTCAAAAATCAAAGATCAAGGTTGGAGATTTTACTGCTCACTTAAAGAAATTACCTATGTGAATTTGGTTAGAAAATTTTATCTGAACTTGAGCTATAACAATGGAACAGTAACATCCACTGTTAAGGGTATAGATATCTGTCTGGATCCTGTACTTTTGGGAGAGATTCTTCATTTGCCCTGTGAGGGATATTCAAACATGAAACTCCCAGTCAAGGAAGAAGGAATTAATGTGATTTTAGGAGGAACCTACTCGGAAAGCCTAAACAAACTAGAAGCCAAGATCCTGTCCATTGAGATGAGGATTCTACATCAACTGGTTACAAAACTTTTCTTCCCAAGAAGTGGTAAACATGACCTCCTCTCAGGTCGAGACATCTGCATCATGTTTCATGTGATTACCCAAACCCCCCTAAACCTCCTAGCATTAATGATAAAAGCCATGAGGGAAATTCTGAGTAGATCCAAGGCACATCTGTCTTTCGGTATGGCCCTCACATTGGTATTCAGGAGGTTTGGAGTTAGTTTTGAGGGGGAGGCAGCAGCTAGGCTTTCTCACTCTGACACCATCAACCAACATACTCTGCACCGCATGGAATTTACTAGGACTGATGGTGGTTGGATTAAAGGTGTAGAAGAGAGAGTTGAGGATAGAGCTGAGGAAGAAGGTCCTTCATCACCTCTCCATGATATCAGGGCAGCATCTCCAGACATTCAGTTCGTTTCAGATCCCGAGGCTGGCCCATCAGAGTCTACTTGGAGGTCCACTCCAGTCCAGCAGTCAGACAGCAGAGCACTTCCCTTAGAGATCCGATTGGCTGATGACTAGATTGAGATGATCTCTCAGCATGTGGCTTCCTTACTTTCTTGACAGTGGGGCACTTCAGCTTTTGCACAGGGATCCACATCACATGATGTATCTGATCAGACTTTGATCCCTCACATCTCCACTGTCTTCTAGATGATTTCAGATCAGTCTGATCAGTCAGCTTGAGACTGATTGGGAGAGTACTTGACTTGCAGGGGCAAGTGTTAGCTCTGGCACATCTACAGCCACAGGAGTGCATCACTGAGGTCTCAGACCTATCTACGGAGGCAGCCAGACTTAGAGGAGTATTGGAGAGTGGATTTGATTTCCTGAGGAGAGAGATCAGAGGCTCTAGTGAGCATGTATCTACCCAGTTCACTGCACTGCTACAGTCTGTTTCGAGAGCTCTGAACCTTCTAGACACCATCAGACTCTCTCTTGCAGTTCAGTCTGTTGCTTCTCAGCCTTCAGGATCATCTCGCCCGCCCACTCGTGCCGGCACCTCCACTCGTGGCAGAGGCAGACGGGGTAGAGGACGAGCCCTTGGTCGTGATCCTTCATCTCCCCACCCTATCTCCGATACATCTGACTCTGATCCATCCAGTTATGAGCTCTACTAGATCCTTGTTGTTAGTCTTGTCTTTAGTCTCTTTCTAGGATCTATCTTTTGGGCCATGTAATGATGTTGACTGATTGACTTTTATATTTTGGTATATGTATGGGAACAACTATATGGTATCAGTCACTTTTTGATTATATATATATCTACTCTTTGACTTTCCATGAATGACCTTCAAATTGAGTTACTTTCAATTATGTACATGCTTAAAATACTATGAATTGCAATTTCATATCTATGGTATATCTTTTATGTTTGCTGTATTCAGGGGGAGTAAAATAATTCGCAACTAAGAAATAAGCAATAAAGAAGGAAGCTAAAGAAGTAACATTAGTAAAAGGGGGAGTAAACAAAAGTAACATTAGTAAAATTAATTCCATCGAAAGAAAGAAATAGAGAAAATATATTCAGAAAAGGGGGAGTAAACAATTTTTGTTGATGCTGTCAAAAAGGGGGAGAAATTAAAGAATCAAAAGCAAATTGATAAAAGAATCAAAAGCAAATTGAGCAAAATGTTAAGCATATGAGCAAATTTTCAAATTCTTAGGCATGCTCTGATACCAAATTTAAATAATCAAATGAGCAAATTTTCAAGACATGTTCTGATACCAAATTTAAATAATGAGCAAATTTTTAAAATGTTAAGCAATTGAGAAATAAGCAAATAAGATATTTTCAAATGAGCAAAGAGCAAATTTTCAAAATTCTTAGGCAAATTCTGCTTTACTCTGATAACAAAAAATTCTACTCTGATACCAAAATTAAATAATTAAATGAGCAAAATTTCAAATTATTAAGTAATAGGCAAATTGTTAGGCAAATGAGCAACACAAGCAAATGGGCACATGTATCATGTGCCAAAGAATCAATCTTCTTTTCAAGCAAATGCACTTATAAGTAATTTTTAATTTGATAGCAAATTTTCTATTTATCTTCAAACTACCTATGATGCATTTCATTCCTTTGAAATTCATACTCAATGTTTCATATATATGCTTTTGCTCAAGTATTTTGTCATCATCAAAAAGGGAGAGATTGTTGCTCCTTGGATTAATTTTGATGATTACAAAGCATTTGAAGGGGTACTAATGATTTTTGCTTGAAAAAGACTTATTGCTTTTCAGGGGCAAAATCATAATTTTACCAAAACTCTGATTTGAAAGCATCATGTGATAGAACAAAAGATTTGTGATCCATTGGTGAAAATTTTATTATTTTTGGACTTGTATTTTGAAAGATATTCATGTTTGAAAATTTGAGTCGACCCATGAGTCGACTCATGGCACAATGAGCTGATTGGCACGCAGATTTTTTTTGGCTGGCACAGTCTTGCCATAATCTGTGAGTCGACCCCATGGGGTCGACCCCCAGTTATGAGTCGACCCTTTGAGTCGACCCCTGCTGTTTTTAGGCCAAAAATTACAGAACCTTATCTTCTGGTTATTTTCTGTTATTTTTCCACAGAGGTCGACCCATGAGTCGACCCATGAGCATGAGTCGACCCATGAGTCGACCCCTGTGATGAAAATATTCTGCAATGGCTAGTTTTTAACCCATTTTAAGTACTTTTAATGCTCATTTAATGTGGTCTAACGGCTCTTTTTCAGCCCAGATTATTCTCCACCATTCCTTAAAGCTATAAAAGGGACAAAAAGGTGGGAATCATGAAGTAGAATTAAGAAGAGAGATTTTTGAAAAGAGAATTTCAAGCTTACTTTTCAGTCCTAAGCAAGAGCTCACTCAAAGCATTTAAGAAGCCTTTAATTCAAGCTCACCAACTCCTCAAGTGCACATTCAAGTCTCCAACCACCTTGAGGAAATCAAAAAGAGCCTTCTTCTCTTTGAGTAAAGTGTATTTAAAGTCTCATTCGCTCATTAAAGGAGCTTCTTTTGTATTCTCTGAGCTATTGATTGTTATACTCTGTTTAAGCTATTGTTTTTGTTTTGGAAAGGTTCCAAAATAAGGGAAGGTTGATCCGAACCTTGAATCGGAGTGTATTGGATTGGCTTGTACCCGAAAAATAAGTAGACTAGCTTGAGATAGCTAGAGTCGGAGTTTTCGATGTTTGTATTCAGGTTGAATACAAATTAGTGGATTGAAATTCCCAAGTAGGAGCTTAGAGAGTGGATGTAGGTGCAAGGTTGGCACCGAACCACTATAAATCCTTTTGTTTGTGTTGTGCCTAATTGCTCTTCTTTAGAATTTGTTTATTCTCTTGCATTCTTGCATTCAACCATTAGCCTTGAATCAACTATACTCTCCTCATTTATTTAGCTATTGTTAAACATTTGTTGTAAGTCATAAGTTAAGTTTAAAATTTTTAGAAATCCAATTCACCTCCCCTCTTGGGTTGCATAGCTGGGCAACATATCTGATTTGAAAGTACTTCAGAACTCCTTCTGAAGTTAGAGCAGCAGCCTGTCGAAGATGTCCTGCAGCCTTCTGTTCCAGACGTCACCACGCCTTGTACCTTTGCCAGATGAACGTCCAAGTTTTTTGACATGAAGAGGGGAGAAAAGAGAGTAGGGAGGATATGGAGAAGAGAGGAGGAGGTGGCAGCTAATGGGTTTTTTGCATAAAATAAGTTCTATCTCGAAACCCTAGGTGCAGCAGGGTTTATATAGATCATGTATGCTGTGCAGTGCCACATCATTCGATCAATCAAAAAATTTTAATAAATTTTGGAAAAATTTTGATTGGTGGAGTTATGTCATCTGATCATATCAGATAAGAATCCCCATGCTCTCTCCTATGTTGGCGCCAACATTGGTTAAGCATAAATAAGGTGGCGCCAAAAAATCCACGTTTATCAGGACTCTTTGGTTCTTATCCATTTGGGGCACCCACTTAAATCCAATTGAGCTCATGCCATAATCTAATTATGGTGCTCAATTTGAAGTGGTTTGGATATGTGGACACTCCACAAAAATTCTTCAATGAATCCTCTTCAGTTTAAGACCCATATGTCAACTTTTGACAGATGTCCTAAAATAAAATTGGCAGGTGCTAGAAATTAGCAGGTGTTGTCTTAAATTCATCTCATGAATTAAGACAAGCCTTTTCTAAGCTGGACAAGCTTCAATTAGACTGAGAGAAATCTTTTCAAGATTCTCTGGATGAGCCAAATCACATTTGGCTCAGTAGAGATAGAAAAGATTACACGAGGAGAAAGTTAGGCTCAATCGAGTGCTAGCACGATTTTCTTGAACCTAATTGGATCTTATCCAAATGAATTGGGGTAGCCCAATTGATGACATCCAGACCTTAACCCTTGTTTGTGTGATCCAGTTAGGTTCAATTCTATATGGTAATGAGACATGTCGTGATCTCATCATCGACATCATCGAAACTCCTTTCGATGGACCAGAACTCTTATGATTCAGACAATTAGAATGATCGATCATCAAAATCATTCTAATTGCTCCTAAAATCCATCAGTGACACCTAGCAGTATATGATGGCAACCCATCAGAACTGAAGATGAATCTCTTAGTGCAGCTACCTGTGTGATTGAGTTCCTCTATCATGAGTTTCGACTGAATTAGGGTTAAGGTGAACTCATCAAATCCAACATCAGTCATATGAATCAATCGATCGATCCGAGTCCGATGTGAAACCCAATGGAAAATTTTTTTTCATTATTTCACTCTACCATGGCCATGGACTTAAGGACTCGATCTTTCGATCATCATAGGACTACTCCTCTCATCTACCGAGGTTGATAGATCCCATCTTGGTGCGATCTGGTTCCTACAATGGATATGCTACAGCCAACATACACCTTAGGATTCTGAATGGCTAGAAGATCGAGTTATGGTGTAGTCAAACTATAACACACTCAAGGTGAACTGTCGATGCACCTCAGGTCAAAGAACTAGACACACAACTGCAGCATCGAGCTAGTCATCGACGAGAAGGTAGACTTCTTTATGACTGCTCGAGGTGGTCACGCTCAGTACTCTCATTCTCAATGAATACCTGTACTCTCACTTCGATATCTCCACACCGTAGATTCAAGACTCATCTATCCTAAGGAAGCGATCGTACACCAACCTTCCGGATCGATCACCATCCTCGTGATGATCCTATGGTCAGGAGCAGTTTATGAGTTAGTTATGTAAATTCATGCCTTAAATTTTCAACTCTTGAAAATATGAATTTACATTCTCACTAACTCAAAGGATGTATCACAGACACAATGTACACAATGTGATAGAAGAATAACCCTTTTATTCATTTATAGTCAAAATTACAAATTTACCCTTAGTTCTGTACAAGAATGTGTTAGCCGATCTGGCATCTAGGGCACGCATCTAACACATCAGTCACTGATCATGTACTGTATATGATCGAGATCATTGAGCGCCTAAGTAAGCTCGATTTTTTCCTGCATTAGTAGTTGGGGAAGGATGCCATTTTGAACTCTTTGTCAAAATCCTACCTCTCCTTTCTTACTCATTATCGAATGACAAAACCTATAGTCAACTACCACGATTTGCTGGAATTACTGCAAAACTTTGAGAAGGATCACCAGCTCCATAAGGAGTTGGTAAATATAGTGAGAGAGTCTTCTTCTGGACGTCGATCCTTTTAGAAAGGAAAGAAGAACAAGAAGAATAAAAAGAAAGTGCAAGTGCTGGGGCATTTAAGCCCAGTCAGACCAAGAAACCCAAGTTCGATCAGAATCAGATAGAATACTTCTACTGTAAGAAGCAGAGACACTGGAAGAGGAACTGTCCTCAGTACATTACCTCCCTAGATTGGAACAGATCGAGAAAGAAGCAAGCTGTTGCTGGATAAGATAATTATATGATAATATCTTGTGATTTCTTAATTTATGATTCTACTACCTGAGTGTTAGATACCAGAACTCCTTTTAATATTTACAATTCATTGCAGGGCCTGCTGGTCAGTAGGAGATTTGAAAAAGGTGAAAGATTCTTTAATGTTGGAGATGGAAGATCAGTTTCAGTTCTAGTGTTAGGGATTATTAAGCTTGTATTCAAATCTAATATAATTATTCTTAGTGAATATCATTTTTATCCTTAATTTTTATTGAATATTGTTTCTGTAGGCCTTTTGGCCATGTACGGTTATGATATTTTAATAAAAAAAATATTTTTAATATCATTATAAATGATGTTAATGTGATGAATGGATAGCTGAACAATGAAATTTATATATTGTCATAACTTGTTAGTATAATATACACGTCTGGCAAATGCCTAAAATTGATGATGTCACCGATATCTATCTTTGGCATTGTAGGTTAGGTCATGTTAACAAGAATAGAATAAACAGGTTGACTCAAGAGAGAATTTTCGAAGTTAGTGATTGTGAACTACTTTTAACTTGTGAATCCTGTCTCCTTGAAAAAATAATCAAGTCATCTTTTATTGAAAAAGGTGAACGAGCTAGTAAAGTTTTAGATCTAATACATACTGATGTGAGTGGACCTATGAACATGAGTGTCAGAGGTGGGTATTGTTATTTCATTATATTTATAGACGATCTATCGAGAGATGAGCATGTCTACTTAATGACATATAAGTTTGAATCATTTAAAATATTCAAATGATTCTATAATGAAGTAGAGAAACAAACTAAAAAGAGTATTAAAACTTTTCGATTCGATCGAAGAGGTGAATATCTCTCCAGTGAGTTTCTGACATACTTGAAAGAGAATGAGATTCTCTCACAGTAGACCCCTCTTGGAACCCCACAGTATAATGGTATGTTATAAAAGAAGAATCGAACCCTGTTAGACATGGTTCGATCCATGATTGACTTTGGAAGTCTGCCGATCTTCTTTTGGGGATATGCACTCGAGTCGACTTGTTATATTCTAAATAAAGTTTCGAATAAGTCAATAAGTAAAATACCATATGAGATGTGGATAGGACATAAATCAGTACTCTCTCTCACCTTAGGATTTGGGGGTGTCCGGCTTATGTCGAACTTTTAAAAACTGACAATCTTAGACATAGGTCTGATAAGTATCTATTTATAGGATATTCAAAAGAGACTAAGGGGTATTACTTTTACCTTGCTGATGAACACAAAGTATTCGTCAGTAACAAGATAATCTTTTTAGAAAAGGAGTTTCTTGCAGAAGGAACTAATATCTCTAAGATTAAACTTGATGAAGTTCGATCGGTAGAATATCTACACAATCTAGTAAACCCATAGAGTCGAATTTGATTAGATCAAACTCGAAACTTATTGTAGAGATATTTTTGAGGAGATCCGATAGAGTATCGCATTAGTTGGACAGATACTACATTTTCTTGATCCGAGATGGTGATCCTATTGAACTCGATGAGAACAAGGAGGATCCGATCACCTACATAGATGCAATGCTGAGATCTGACTCCAATAAGTGGCTAGAAGCTATAAAATCTAAAATAGAGTCCATGAAGGTCAATAATGTTGGACATTGGTTAACCCATTTGAAGGGATAAAACCCATGGGGTGTAAACGAATCTTCCAAAGGAAGCAAGGCGCAGACAAAAAGGTGAAAACCTATAAAGCCCGTCTGTTTGTCAAGGATTACCGTTAGCATTATGATATTGACTATGATAAGATTTTTTCTCCTGTTGCAATGCTCAAGTCCATTCAGATCATGCTTACGATAGTAGCACATTTGGACTATGAAATCTGACAAATGGATATGAAAATAACCTTTCTAAATGGAGAGCTAGAAGAAGAGATGTATATGATACAATCTGAAGATTTCATATCCATAGATGAGTCTAAAGTGTGCAAGCTTCAGAGGTCCATTTATAGATTTAAACAAGTATTTTAGAGTTGAAACATGCATTTTAATAAAGTGATCAGAACATATAACTTCATTAAGAATGGAGAAGAACCCCAATATACAAGTGGTTAATAACTCGGTGGTAGTATTTTTTGTTTTGTATGTGGATGATATTTTCTTAATCAGAAATAACATCCTTGTATTATAGGGAATAAAAGTTTGGCCATCATCACAGTTCCCTATGAAGGACTTGAGAGAAGCAACCTACATTCTTAGGATGAAGATCTATAGAGATAGATCTAAGGGATTGTTTGGATTATCTCAGTCCACGTACATTGATACTATGCTGAAATAATTCAGCATGGAGAATTTCAAGAAAGACTATCTTTCAATAGGCCATGAAATTTCTCTTTCGAAGAGAGATTGTCCGATAACTCCTTAAAAGAGAGAGCATATGAGTAGAATTTTATATGCTTCGAGAATAAAATTTATTATGTATGTCATGATATGTACCAGATCAGACGTGGCATACTCATTAAGGGTAGTGAGCAGATATCAGTTCGATCTAAGTGAGAACCACTGGAAGGTCGTAAAGACTATCCTTAAGTATTTGAGAAATATTAAGGACCAGTGGCTTATCTATGGAGAATCCAACTTAAAACTTGTGGGGTTTACAGAATCTAATTTTCAGTTAGATTATGATGACAGCAAGAGGATGTCGGGATATGTTTATATCCAGAATGATGGAGCAGTCTGCTGGAAAATTTTCAAGCAGCACACCATGGCTGATTCTACTTGCGAGGTAGAATATATCATGGCATCTGATGCTGTGAAGGAAGCTGTATGGTTACAGAAGTTTATCGATGGCTTGGAGTGGCACCCTTCCTCAATGGTCCTATCTTGTTGTACTGTGACAGTACTAATGTCATTGCTCAAATGAAGGAATCGAAGTCACATCAGCATACCAAGCACATTTTGCACCATTACCATTTGATTCGAGAGATTATGGATCGAGGTGACGTCGAGCTTCAAAGATCGACGGAAAGAAGAATCTGGCCAACCCATTTACTAAAACCCTCGATATCAAAGAGTTCGAAGATTATAAATCGAAGATAGGTATAAGATGCTGTACTGATCGACTTTAGTCCAAGTAGAAGTTTTGGGAATTGTGTCATAAAACCAATCATCAGTCTGTTGACGGTTGAGCTAATTATTATAATTGTATATGAATTATTAAAATAATAAATATTATTTAATTTTTTCATCACTCTATGTACATCTTATTTGAACTCTTATTTTATGATGAAGTCCTTAAGACTATTTAAGTCGATATAGAAAGATATATCGTTTAGTCCTTAAACCTGATTCAAGACTAAATGATATGCTATTATTAGGATGATAGTTATATCAAGTGTAGGTCGTTGTGTGCCATGTGAGTTGATTTTTTTCTTAATCAAGGAGTATAGAGATACTGATATGGCATACAAGTGAGATGTAAGGGTACATCTTACTGAATGTGACCAACTGCTGAGCACTCTACTGTTAAGAGTAGCTTATAAAGGATATGGATATAAGTGTTTCTCCAATCTGAGATCACCAGGTGACTTACAAGTAACTCACTGTGCTTTGGTGCCAGACTATTTAAATTTTTAATTCAGTGATAATAAGTTTTTGAACATAATCAGGTACTTACGAAGTCGGTGTGTGAGTCAAGATGGAATTGACCCCTCCGAATAAGTAGAAGTTAATGCATTAGTATGTTTTAATTTAGTAAAACCCCGATTGAGGTAATCCATGTGATGGATTTGAAGGTTGAAATATAATGTGGATGATCTTTTTAGGGTTGACAGTTAAACCCTTGATCATCTTGAGCTTTAGGATCAAATGGATGAATTATACAGTAACCATATGCTAATAGGTTCTTGAATGTTACTTTACAATCTTTCGACCTATTCGAACGTTGGGTACCATTACTAGATGGTTACTTTAATTAGTATAGGAAGATTGTTTCTATGCTACTGACTTAGGTTCGAACCTATGAGGTCATACTCAAAAGAAATTTCTAACTGATCATGTGGTTGATTGATGATTAAGAATCATTTTAGAATATAATCATCAATTCGATTAATGATTAATCATGTACAAAAGTTATAATAAATTAATTCACTAATTATTGATGAATTGTAGAAAGATTGATTAGCGATTAGATTACTAATTAGCTCAATTTGATTGAGCATTGAGGTTTGGATCAAATCTAATTAAATTTGATTCAATTTGATTTGACCTGATTAGGTTATGAGATGACCTAATTGCTAACGGAGTTTCGATTCTTAATTAATCAAAATTTAAATTCAATTGATTTTTGATTTGATTAGGATTTAATTGAGACTATTTATTATCTAATCAGATTAGATTTAGTGGTCTAATTGGGTCTAACCTAATTTGGTTGGGTTAAAAATCTAACTAGATAAGAATTCGAATTCGAATTGAACCAATCCATGCGCCACCTCTTCTCTGCGCCCACCTTTTCTTCATGCAAGAAAGGTTCTTATGCATTTTTTTTTCATGCTCGGAAGTGCTTTGTCACCCCTTCCCCTGGTTTCTTTTGGATGAGGATAAGTTGGTTCTTTATTCGAATTCAAATTATTTGAATTTTGACTAGAAACAACCTTGCGCTTATTCTTATCCATACCTTGGCGCCATCACCTTTGGAAGGTTGAAGTTTGTGCGATAAATTATGAAGTGAATGGTGTGAGAAATGTCTCTTGCCTCAACTCTTGTGGCATCTACTTGGATAAGATAAGTGGTTGAGTTTTGAATTCAAATTGGTTGGAATTTGAACTATATCTAACCACTTTATCTTTGTCCCTTCACCTCTGCACGCCACCTTAAAATCTCCCCTCATTTTGTGCAATAAAAGGATTGAATTTTATCATGGAATATCTTTTCTGAGAGAGAGGGGGCATGAAACAGAGAGGGGGCAGACTTCTGTGCGTGAGAAATAGAGGAAGAGACCTTCCTCTTTGGGTGTGAGGTTTTAGGTGGGTTCTAGGGTTTCGACTCTAGATTTTTGTATGAGAAAAAATACAAGAGGATCTTATTCGTATCTTTTACACCACCACATCCTTATGTAACTCCATCCTCTGTTCTAGAAGAGTCCATGTGATCCCAAGGAAGAAGCTTATTCCAGCCATCCAGTGCCTTCTGCATGAGCTAGCACTCATGGGAAGGATGATCCGATCAGAACTTCGAGTGGATAATCTGTAGAGATCGGATGAGTTGTGTGGCTGCTGACATTATGAAGAATCTCATACCATACATATCAATAGTAGTAATCATCGATTCGTACAAAGGTAATGAGTTTTGAACTCATCTGATTAAATCTAACGGTTAAATCTGATCTAGGACATCAATGTGATCGAAGTAATTTTTTCTTTATATCAGATAATTTTTGTATAAAAATTTTATGTCATAAATTCTTAGTAGGTAGTTTAGATCTGATCTAAAGTATGCATAGGAGATTAAATTTAATCTACTGTCTTCGGCTATGCAAAATTTTTAAAATGCATGCTTTGAATTGTCAGTTTTCCTTCACTAGCTCCCTTGCAGGCTTTCCTCTTGATGGCTGATTTGATACTTTCTTTAAATCTCTTAGACTCCTCCAGAGATGAAGAAGAAGGCTTCCAGGAGGATTAAGAAGTAGTGAAAGAAGATGGAAGGGAGAAACTTTTTTCTCTTTTTATATTTCTTCCCAGACCCAACAGACAAACCTTATAAACCTAGGGTTATTTCTACATGCCAAGAAAGGAGGCACCCACCCATAGAACCCATGCCCCAAAATATTTTCATGCTAAAACAACTCATGGAGACTTTCTCATGGTGAAAAGGGATTAGATTCCATGCCAAAAATCAAATGCTTTTAAGGTAGGCGTCCCAAAGTGTTTAGATAAAACCAAACACTTTAAAAGGTAAGGATTAGGGCTTATCATTTTTGAATTCAAAATAATTTTAAACTCAAATCCAAATCAGATTTTAATCTATATTAAGTGTGGAGTAAGAGGGGTGACAAACCTTTAGATTAGCATGGAAACACTCATGCAAAAAATAAATGGCATGAGAAAGGAAGACATACAAAAAAAAGTTGGCACAAGGGAGGAAGAGTCCATTCTTTTCTAGAATCTAGGTTTCCTCATTTGATCCCTAACCAAATCACATATGGTTAGGCCCAAACAAATAGGTAAAACCAATCCAATTAGGCATCTAATTACCTTAATCAAATCTTAATCAAATCAAAATTTAATTAAGTCCAAATTTTGATCAAATCAGGAACTAATCTCTCTTACAATCAGGTTGAACCTGATTCAACTCAAACTGAATCCCATTCAATTAGACTTGATCCAAATCTCATTGCTCAATTAAATTGAGTCAATTAGCAATCTAATTACTAATTAATCTTCCTAAAATTTATTAACCCTTAGTAAATTACTTAATTATGACTTTTGTATAAGGTTAGTCATCTATCAAATTGATAATTTTACCCATCAACTATTTAAATCATTAATCAATCATCTGATCGGGCAAGAACATCTTTTGTGTATGACTTTGTAGGTTGTATTTTATCTGGTAGTGAGATATACTATGATCTCTATCACAATATCATCGAAACTCTTTTCACTAGATTGGAATAATTTCAATTATATCCTTCGAGGGTTATCGATCGTTAAATTGACGCTCGATGAGTTTCACAATCCACCAGTGACATCTAGCTGTATGTAATAGCAATCCAATAAAATAAAAGTATTGAACCTCTAGGTGTAGTTAATGTATGATTCAGTTCTTCTATTATGAGTCCCGACTAGATGGAGGTCATGGAGAACTCGTTAAATCCCATCGTCAGTCATATGCAAGATTGGCTCGACTCGAGTTCATATGTGAATTTCATAAAAATTCTTTTCTAGTATTCACACTTGCTTTAATAAAAAATTTCTGAACTCAGTCTCAAAAATCGCATAAGACTACTCTTTTTCTATCAAGATCGATAGATTCCATCTAGATGCATCTTACTCCAAACAACGAATCTAAACCTATTGTAGCCAACATATACAGCAATGATCCGAATGGTCGGAGATCAAGAGAACGTGTAGTCAAATTCAGTAGCCTTACTGCGAATAGCCAATGTATCGTAGGTCAAAGGACCACTCACATAATTATAGCATTGAGAAGATCATTGATGAGTGAGTAGATATCTAAATTGTTTCTCATGTTGGCCATACTCAGTGTAAGTTATTCTTTAACAACCACCTGTGTTCTCACCCCAGTGTCCCTACATCGCAGACTCAAAACTCATCTATCCAGAAAGGAGGTGATCCGTGTATCGATCTTAAATAGATTGAACGCTATCCTCCGTGATGATCTTTTGATTGAAAGTATTTATAAACTAACCACTAATAATATATGTCTCAAATTTTCAACACCTTGAGAATATATAAAATCATCTTTATTAATTTCTAGAACAAATCATGGACACATAAAAATGATTGAAAATAAAAAAAACCCTTTATTAAAGTAATATTTTATAAGTACAAATAAAACCCTAGAAATATAAATGTATCAGCCTACAATTTGATTTTTTAGGACACACATCTAACAAACTCTCACTTGATCTAAAGTCAATTGACCATATACCTAAGGTCCATCTTCTCAAGGTGAGCTTCAGTCATCTATTGACTGAGAGGCTTGGTCAGTAAGTCTGCCACGTTCTACATGGAGTCGACTCTTTACACTTCGATAAACTTCTTCTTGAGATATTTGTGTATGATGTGAAACCACCATTTTATATACTTGAATTTCTAGTGAGACCTGGGCTCTTTCGCAAGGGTTATGGCATTGTTGTGGTCACAGTGCAATGCAATAGTATTTGAAGGCATCACACCTAGCTCTACAACAAACTTCTTGAATCAATATGCTTCCTTAGTAGCTTCAGAGGCGGTAATGTACTCGGCTTCCATGGTCCAATCTATAATGACCGATTGTTTGAAACTCTTCCAACTAATCAATCAATCATTACATAGAAACATACATCTCGATGTAGACTTTCTATTATTAACATCAGACATAAAGTCTGAATCGATGTATCTCTCTACTTTCAGCTCTGATCTTCTATCAAAGATCAAGAACAAATCTTTAATCCTTCTCAAGTACTTAAGGATGTTCTTAACTATAATCCAGTGCTCCTCACCTGGTTTGATTATGTCGAAAATTATGTCCCAAAGTTAATCGTCAGTCTGTTGATGATTGTACTTATATTTATAAAATATATATGAATATTCATTAATAAAAATTATTTGGCTTTTTTGTCATATTTTATCCATCTTATTTGAACTCCTGTGTTGTGATGAAGTCTTTAGGACTATATTTAATCGACAAAAGAGTATTTATCGTTTAGCCCTGAAAATATATTCGCGATTGAATGATATGTTATTAATAGGATGATAGCAATATCAAGTATAGATCATTGTGTGTCATATGGGTTGGTTGTCCTCTTAACTAAGGAGTGTGGAGACACTGCTATGGCATACAAGTGGAATATAGGAGTACATTCGCACGAATGTGACCATTTATCGAGTACTTTGCTGTCAAGGATAGCTCGTAAAGGGTATGGGTATAAGTATCATTCTAATCTAAGATCACCATGATGACTTGTAAGTAACTCACTGTACTTTAGTATCGGACCATCTGAATTTTTAATTCAGTGATGAAAGGTTACTGGATACAGTCAAGTACTTATCAAGTCGGTGTGTGAGTCAAGATGGAATTAACCTCTCTGAATAAGTAGGAGATATGCATCAGTGTATTTTAATTTAGTAAAATCTTGTTCAACATAATTTATGTGATAGATTTGAAAGGTTGAAATATAGTATGGATGACTATATTAGGATTGACAGTCAAATCTTAGGTCACCTTGAGCATTAGGGTCAAAGGGATGAATTATACAGTAGCCATACGCTAGTAGTTTCTAGAATATTGCTTTGCAATCTTTCGATCTATCCAGACGTCAGATTCTATTGCTAGATAGTTATATTAATTAGTATAGGAAGTTGTTCTTATACTATCGACTTAGATTCGAAGCTATAGGGTCACACACATTAGAAAATTCGATCAGATCTAATGGCTGAAGAGTTCAATTGGATTGTGACTTTAGTGAAGAGTGTAGAATTTCAGGGTGGGCATGCACAGTGAAAACATAATGGGTTTCAAAATTTTAATAAAAAAATCTTAAATATTAAACCCTTAAACCAGCATCTCTTTGATAATTAACAATCATATATAACATAAATTGAAGATTAAATTTAAGTTATAGAAGAATACCTGCAGCGTTTAATCCAAATTTCGGCAGAACCTCCACCAGGCGCCCAAATGTTCGCCCTCCAACGGTGATCCACACAGGACTATGATTAGGATACCAACTCTTTGAGATGATTCCTCCTCCAAAATTCTCACTCTGAAAATTTTTTGAACACCAGGACCTCAAGACCCTCTTCCTCTTCTCCTAGCCTTCCTATCCCTACCTTTCTTCTCTCCTTGTCTTCCTTTATTCTCTTCCTAGACTCTTATCCTAAAATCAGACTTGTCCTTTCTATTTTTAGACTTGTCCTAACAAGAGAAGGAAGAGACTAATTGGACAATAGAGAGGGGATATTAGAAAGAAAGGAGGAATTGAAAATCTGAATGAATCCAATCCCCCGGCGCACCCCCTTTTAAATACTTAGCGATGGGTTGCCTTCGAAAATTTTTTGCACCCCTTCCACATGCCATCTCGCATCTATAAAAAAATTTTACACCTCCTGATGAATTCTTATGCCCATCTGAAAGTTTTTGACACATGACAATCATCGAAAAAAAATCCAAGAGACACTTCATGCAGAAGGACTCTTCGAAACATTTTTCTCGATGATTCTCCGATGAGTCATGTAGCTTCCCATGGCATAATTTTTTTCTACCACCCATCAATGTAATTTTGTCCATCCAATAGCCAAAAATCAAGGCACTAACTTGAGAATATCGTGGAAAAAAATTTAGATTAGGAAGTGGCGTGACAAATGGGTTAGAGTCCTTCACAAGTTGGACTCTTGGTCAGGTGCATGGAGCAGGTTGACAGGATTTCCAACTTCAATGAATTTCTACGATTAAACCAGAAGGAATTTTAACTTTAAAAAAAAAATTTATGCTCAAAATAAAGTCAAAAATTATCCAAAAATTTATTTCATCATGGAACATAGGATAAGCTCAAGGATGAGGCATCCCATCTCATGGGATGTGAAAGCTATTTCTGCACACAAAAACTGCACCCACGCACAAGGAAAATTTTTAACTCATGGAGACTTGGTTTCCTGGCTCTAAATTTTTGGTACATATAGCTAAGGGCTGAACTAACTCAAATATAAAATTTATTTGAATTAATTTAGCTTTAATTAGCCCAATCTAGAATCAATTTTAAACCCAATTCGAAACAAGGAGCTAGTTTTTTGCAACATGTGCTAGCATGTCAATTTTGCAAACATGATCTAATCCAATTAGACCCCTGATCAATACCCTTTGTGTGTGACCCATTGGGTTCCATATCTAACCAGCAATAGGTCTGAGTTTAAGTCGATTTGATTTGATTAGAATTTAATTTAATCGATCTAGATCCAATCGAGCCAACCCGATTTCAGCAATTAGAACTCTTTCTAATTGGTGATAGAATTAAATTTTTTAATTCGATCAAATCCATAAGACAAGATTGACGTCCAGCAACATATTATGTCTATCTAAAAGATATAAAATTTTTGATGAAAATATAAAAAATACTATTCAGTGGAAAGTTACCGTGCAATTTGATCCTGCGATCTCCCTGCACCCTGAATATGACTCTGGATATAGAATGATGTCAAATCCAATATCATACTCATATTTCTCTCAATCTTATATGATAATTCAATTAATAAAATATTAGATACTCTTTCTAATTTTTATTCTGCTTTGATCAAAGACTTCCTGAATCATCAATCAATCAGAACAAGTAGGATGCGATTTCTCTTACCAGGAGTGATCGATTCCATGTTGACCTACTCACAACCTCCATACACATTCTACTATATCTAGAATACCTGTACATGACTAAGTCATGAATGAGTATGAACCAAAAAATATAGATTCATGTATACAAGGTTCTATGATAGTCTCAGATCAAAGGATTACATGCACAACTCCTACTATAGGAAAACATCTCTTGACAGGTAAGAAAATTTCATAAGATGTTTCTTAAGTTGGATCAATTTAGTGAACTCATTCTCTAATGAGCACCCACTTTCTTGTATTAGTGTCTCACACAAGTGGTATATGAGATCTGTCACCCTCTCCATTGAGCATACATAGAAAGTGCTAATCTATCCGGAATATTGATCTCCTACTCAATGCTCCTATGACTAAGAATATTCTAAATAAGAATTTTTAAGATTTTAGGTCTCATAAGTATGATCTCATCATAACTCTAAACCCATTTTCCTGATTTATGGAGTTCATTATAATCATTACTAAAGTAAAATACAGTATATGATGAAAAATATCTTTTATTATTTAAAGAGTCAATACATAAGTCTGGAAGATTACAAGGAAAATCCATCAAAATACAAATTTCGATAGGCTTGTAAGGCATATTCCTTTCAAAGAGTCCCACTGAGACTGAGACTTTGAAGAGCCCTGCTAGATTGGAATTTTACTATTAATAGATGATTTATTAACAATTGAATTACTAATTGACTTAATTTGATTGAGCCAAGAGCTTTGGATCAAGTTTAACTGGATTAGATTCAATTTGACTTAGATTGGGTTTGATTTGATCAAGTCTAATTGCAAAGAAAATTTGATCCTGATTTAATCAGAATTTGAGCTTAGCTTATTTCTAATTGGATTAGAAATTTATTGAGATGATTGGGCTCCTAATTAGATTAGGTTTATTTCTATCATTGGGTTCAAACCAGATTTGATTTGGTTTGGAATTAATTTGAAAATGAAGAGTCCAAGCTAATAGAGACTCTATCTCTTCTCCTTGCACCACCTTGGATCCATCTCTTCTTCTCAATGCCAAAATGGTTTTGGCATGAGATTTTTGGTGCGAATAGAGAGGGCTCAGTAAGGATGGGTGGGAAAGCATGATGAGTCATAGCCTTATCTCCTACCTAATTTGAATGTGATCCAAATGAGAAGGAAAGAGATTTTTTATACTTGGAAAGAAGGGTGGCGCCAAGGGATCTTTTTCTTGAATTCTTTGAAGAGTTTTTTGGCATGAGAAATACCAGGTTTCCTCCACACTCCAACCATCTTTTCTATAATTTTTGGGATGCCAAAATTGGTTTTGGCATGGTGAATTTGGCACCCTCCCCTTTGACCCAAAACCCTAGTCCCTGTTATTTAAAGGGGACTCCAATAATGGATGCCCCATCTTGTGTTTCTTGCTGGTTTTATTTTTCTACTAGAGCTTTCTCCTTTCTCCTCTTCCTCCTTTGGATCTTCTTCTCCTTTAGAGCATCCAAAAGATAAAAAGAAGAAGAGAGACATCAGCCATTGAAGATCCTTGCGAGCTAGCACTCCCGAAGAGCTTGATCTGCACCTATCTTCGTGTGGACGATCTGTAGAGGCTGGACTTTCTTCATGCGACTGTGAGCAACCTGAAGGAACCCTCTCCTATGCAAGATATTTTTGGAGATCGGCAACTCAAAATCTGATGATGAGTTTTGAACTTATTAGATTAGTTTTGGTAGATCTAAGAGTTAGATCTAATCTGCAGCATCGATTAGATCGATGTAGATTTTTATTTTCAGATCTTAAGTTTATGTTAAATCATATCATAGATCTCAATATGGTAGTCTAGATTAGATCTTATGTATATAAAATACATTAAAGTATTTAATCTAATAGATCCACTATGAAAAATTTTGAAATTGCATGCATAGAATTGTCCTACTTTTTCTTCAATTGATATCAGATCCAGGTTCCTCATGATATGATTTTATATGCTTTTAGATCTGATTATTGTTGGGAATAGTGTCCTAAAGTCAATCGTCAGCCTGTTGACGGTTGTGCTCCTTTTGTATTAGTACATGAATTATAAATAAATAAAAATTATTTTGGTATTTTTTCATCACAAATGTTTCATCTTCTAATGAACTCCTATGTTGTGGTGAAGTCCTTAGGACTATTTAGACTCGACAAAGGAGGATTTGTCGCTTAGTCCTTAAACATGTTCGCGACCAAATGATATGTTGTTACCAAGGACGACAATATTTATCGAGCATAGGTCGTTGTGTGCCATATGGGTTGGTTGTCCTCATAACCAAAGAGTGTGGAGACACTCCTATGGCATACAGGTGAGATGTAATGGTACATCTGCACTGAATGTGACCAACTTCGGAGCTATTTCTGCTGTCAAAATTTGCTCCGATGGGATATGGGTATAAATGTCCCTCCGATCTGAGACCGCCACGATGACTTGCAAGCAACTCACTGCACTTAGGCACTGGACTACCTGAATTTCTAATTCAGTGACGGAAGGCTGCGGGTATAGTAAGTACTTGACTTGTCGGTGCGTGTGTCAAGATGGGATTGACCACTCCAGTTTAGGAGCTGTGTACAGTCGTATTTCAATTTAGCAAAACTTTGGCCAGAGTAGTCCTAGTGAGGAGTCACAGGACTAATTGAGTTGAGCATGATTCGGATGATATCATCAGGGTTGACAGTTTAACCCTGAGTCATCCTAAACACAGGGGTCAAAAGGGATGAATTATACGGTAACCATATTCACGTAGGTTCTGAATGTTGCGATTGTAATTATTCGACCTATCCGGTCATCGGGTACCATTGCTAGATGGTCACTTCGATTAGTACAGGAATTGGTTCCTGTGCTACCGGCTTAGGTTCGAACCTGCGGGGTCACACACATTAGAGGTTCCTTTCTGATCTGATGGCTGATTATGAGTCTTATCTGTCTGAGACTCTATGATTGAGAATTAAGATTCTCTGATCATGAGTTCCACATATTTTGGATATCGGGGTCAAAATTTTGAATTTCAAATTTTGAATTTGAAATTTGAATTCTTTGATCAGAGTTTTATATCGATGGTCTCTGATGCCTGATTGCCCATCAGATTTGGACTCAATATTTATGAGAGGTTTAATTAGTGATTTGATCACTAATTAACTCAATTTGATTGAGTAATTATTTTTGGATCAAGTCCAATTGAATTGGATTCAGTTTGGATTGACCCAATTAGGTTAAATATTGACCTAATCGCTAATGTGGTTTAATCCCTGATTTGATCAGGGGTTAGGCTTAGTTAATTTTTGATTTAATTAGGATTTTATTGAGCCTAATTAAGCCTAATTATATTAGATTTAATCTAGTCTAATTGTGCTTAACCTATTTTAAACTAGGTTGGCTCAATTTGAATCAAACCACCTTGTTTTAAATTTCCTGCGACACCCAACTTCCTTGCACCCATTTGAATTCACGAGAAAAAACTTCTCATAAAATTTTTCTCATGCAAAACCCTTCCCCACGCCCTCATTTGTGCGCCATATGGATGGATAAAATAATTAGTTAGCCATTCAAATTCAAAGCATGTTTGAATTTGAATGGATAACTTATCACTTGCCCCTTCATCCTTATCCATTTTGTGCGCCACATTACTTACACGAGAAAAGGTTTCTCATGAAATATTTTCTACGCACAAAGAGCCACGCCCCTTCTCTTCTCATGCCCAAAAGGATAGGGATAAGTTGGTTTTCGTTTGAATTCAAATTTGATTTGAATTCAAATGTGTAACCACTTGTCTTTATCCTCTCACGCGGATAAGACACGTTCGATGTTGTTTTAAAAATGGCAGAAAGGTGGGGCGTGTGTAGAAAAATTAAGAGAAAGAAATTGGGGTGTGAGGAAGGCTTGTGTGTGAGGTGAAGGTCCAAAACCTTCCGAGAGAAAAAGAAAGAAAAGAGAGAAAATTGGGCGCAGGGTTTTTGGTGTGTACCCTAGGGTTTCTACCTAGGGTTCGGGAAGTGAGATTGGTGTGCCACGAGTGTCGTGAGTCCACCAAATTTTAGAGAGAGATCTATCAGCCTCTCAAGCAATTGTGTAGATGATCCAGAGCATCCGAGAAGTCAGCACACATCGATCGAAGGAGTTCGATCAATATCTGCCATCAAAAGGGTGAAATCACGAACAAGCATTCGTGAGGAGCTGATCAGACAGGAGCTTCGTGTGGATGATCCGCAGAGGCCAGACATTTGTGTGACTGCGACATGATGATCAGAGCCCTCCGACGGTGATCAGATTGCAGTGATCGACTATCCGCAAAAGGTGATGTGTTCTGAACACAGTACTGTAAAAGGTTTACTGATTCAAATTTGAATTTCAAATTTAAAAGCATGCTGTTGTATCATATTTAGATCCTAGTGTAGGGTTAATTAGTATTAATTAATGAGATTAATTAATAATTCTGCTGTAAAATAGTAATTTTGAAAAAGTTTTAAAATTACCATTTTGCCCCTGCACAAAATTTTCGCTACAAATGGTATCAGAGCATAGTTCTAGAATATGATATATATATGCATGCGTAGATTAAGGTGTAATCTATAAGTTTAAATTTGAAATTCAAAATTCAAAATTCGAAATTCAAAAAAAAAATTTGAAATTTGAAATTTGTTAGAAGTTTCAAATTTGAAATTCAAAATTTGAAATTTGAAATTTGGTTGAAATCTCAAATTTGAAATTTGAAATTCGAAATTTAAAATTTGAAATTCAAAATTTAAAATTCAAAGATTGGAAATTCAAAATTTAAAATTTGGTTGAAATCTCAAATTTAAAATTTAAAATTTAAAATTTGAAATTTGAAATTCAAAATTTAAATTTTAAAATTGGTATATTTAGATATACTTGATCCAAGTAGCAAGTAATCTAATTGGGTTGGTTGCCATGGCCGTTCGGTCATAGGAGAAAAGTAGGGTTTAAAGGCCCTCTCTTCACATTCGATGGGGTCTCCTATGGCGGTAGGGATGCCGATGCAATTATATCCCATGCCGATGAAGCAGCAAAATGACTTAATTATAAAATTTATCATGAATGTGTTAGATTAGATCTAAAAAAATTTATGATTTATTTTGAGTTATTTTCTGTTATGAAATGAGTAATAGGATTGCTGTTTATGAAATGTGCTGATTCGTTTGTAAAATGAGTCAACACATTTGATGAACAGAAAATAAAATCTTTCAAAATTTGAAAATTTATTTTCGAAATGCCAAACCCTGACCCATCAGTCCAAGTACTTAATTAAAAGAATTAAGTGTTGTCTAGTAGGTCTAGAATTGTGAATTAAGACCTAAGATAATTGCATAAACTTGTGGATCAATGGGTTAGATGAATTAGGTCCATAATTGGGTTAGACCTAAGGTTAGCTTAAAAAATGGACTAAATGGAGTAATTGGTCAAATCTAATCAAAAGTTAAATTAGATTAGGTCAAGGATACTCTAGACTCAACTTCAATAGTTGTAGTTGAATGGGTCCATATCTTTAACTAGACCAAGATGGACTTAATTCATGGCTACGCGGTGGAGCCCTATTTACTAAGTTGATCAAAATTAAAACTAATGAACCGGTTGGTGTCTAAGGTAAGTTCGGTAGTTTTGACCAGTGGTTCTTAAGCGGGAGCTACTCGCATTGATTCGATCATTGACGAGTTAATGGCAAATCCCCACCACTGATCTCACTTACCTGGCCAATCTGGTAAGTTAGATTTTGATTAGATCACTTGGTGATTAGAGCTCACCCATATCATTAGGTAAATCAGTGTGACTGATTTAGGTGCTCCTAATGCCAGCTTTAATTAAATTTTTTTTAATCTGACTTGGTGAAGTCAGTGGGAGGATTAAAATTGGCTGGATGATTTCTTCTCTACTATTCTTTAATAAAATCCTCAAAATTGTTAGGTCTCTAAAATGATTAAGTTATAATGATAACTAAGTCATAACCTCCCATTAAGTGAATGATAATGAGTCCATTAGTTCAATGATCATTGGAGGCCCAAAGGCCTGGTGCTCTTTGGCTAATGGAATTATTATTCATAATATGATAATTTGATTGAGTCTTTTTGATGGTGGTTAAGTTGGCCGGCCAAAGTCGGGCCTGATCATTTATTGGTCCGATTCACTAAATTAAGTCATGTTAATGGTTGGACCTAACCAGATCTTTTCAGTGGAGGCCAAAGCCTACTGATTAGGTTCTGGGACGAAATCAATTACTAGAAGTTGTTTAGAGAAATAACTGGTTAAGAACCTACCCATAGATGCACATGGGTTAACCAACCAAAGTTGGGCTCGTGTGTAGTCTGTGTGGATTCTAGTACCCATTAAGGAATTAAAGTAATTCCTCGAATTGGAGGATGAGGCTACCAGTTCGTAAAAATATTGGAAAAAACTTTAGACTAAAGTTCAAGTCTTTAGTATTAATTTATGTACTAATAGAGGTCTCATTTTCCTTTATGCAGCTATGGCCACTACCCTGTCGCTCCGGTCATTATTAGATAATGACAAGCTCATGGGACCTAATTTCGATAGCTGGTATCAAAAATTAAAAATCATCCTTGAGCATGAGCGGATCCTTTATGTAGTAATGGATCCAGCACCTGAGGAGCCAGCTCCGAACGCTAGTAAGGCGATCCGAGACACTTACTTGAAGTGGCTCAATGACCGCACCACCATTCGATGTATTATGCTGGCAGCAATGAATGACGAGTTCAGTTGAAGGTTTGAGAATGCCCAGCCACAGGAGATGCTTCAAATGTTGATCGACTCCTTTGGCACGCCTGACGATGTTGAAAAGCACAAAACTAGTTGTGTCATTTTCAATGCTCGGATGAGGGATGGGGCCTCATTCACTGGTCATGTACTATACATGATCGAGATGATTGAGCGCCTAAGCAAATTGGGCTTTCCTCTGCACGAGCAGCTCGGTAAGGATGCGATCCTTAATTCCTTGCCTAAGTCCTTCCTCCCATTCCTTACTCATTTTCGAATGACAAAGCCTACAGTAAACTACCACAGATTGTTGGGGTTGCTGCAGAACTTTGAGAAAGATCACCAACTCCATAAGGAGTCGGTGAATGTAGTGGGAGGGTCTTCTTCTCGTCATCAACCCTTTGGGAAGGGGAAGAAGAACAAGAAGAAGAAAAATAAGAAGGTGCAATCTCATGCTGGGACAGTAGCACAGGGTCAGACCAAGAAGCGCAAGCACGATCAGAGCCAGGCGGAGTGCTTCTTTTGCAAGAAGTAGGGGCATTGGAAGAGGAACTGTCCTCAATACATTGCCTTCCTGGACCCGAACAGGCCAAAGAAGAAGCAAGGTAATTATATGATAACTCCTTGCAACTTTTCAATTTATGATACTACTGCCTGGGTATTGGATACCGGAAGCCCTTATCATATTTGTAATTCGATGCAGGGTCTGCAGGTCAGTAGGAGATTTGATGAAGGCGAGAGGTTCCTGAACGTTGGAGATGGAAGCAAAGTTCCAGTTCTAGCTTTAGGAATCATGAGTCTTGTAATCAATTCTCGTAATGTAATTCTGAGTGAATGTCACTATTGTCCAAGTTTTTTATTAAATATTATTTTTGTAGGCCTTTTGGCCATGTACGGTTATGATTTTTTAATAAAAGGAAATATTTGCAATATCATTTTGAATGATGTTACAATATTTGTTGGATAATTAAATAATAGAATTTACTTACTATCACAGCCTGTTAATGTGGTTCAAAACTTCGGTAAACGCTCTAGAATAGATAATGTGTCAGAAGTCTACCTTTGGCACTGTAGGCTAGGTCATATCAATAAGAACAGGATAAACAGGTTGGCTCAAGAAGGAATTCTTGAAGTTAGTGATTGTGAATCACTTCCAACCTGTGAGTCCTGTCTTCTTGGGAAGATGACTAAGTCACCTTTTACTGGAAAAGGTGAGCGAGCCAGTGAACTCTTAGGTCTGGTACATTCTGATGTATGTGGACCCATGAGCTCAAGTGCAAGAGGTGGGTTTTTCTACTTCATAACCTTCACAAACGACCTATCTAGGTATGGGTATGTCTATTTAATGAAGCATAAGTCGGAATCATTTGAAATGTTCAAACTATTCCGAAATGAGGTAGAAAAATAAACTGGGAAGTGTATTAAAACTCTTCGATCTGATCGAGGAGGTGAATACCTTTCCAATGAGTTTCTGATGTATCTAGGGGAGAATGGGATTCTCTCTCAGTGGACTCCTCCTGGAACACCACAGCATAATGGTGTGTCTGAAAGGAGGAATCGGACCCTGTTAGACATGGTTCGATCCATGATAGGGTTTGTTGGTCTGCCGATCTCCCTCTGGAGATATGCGCTCGAATCGGCTTGTTACCTTCTAAATAGAGTTCCGAGTAAGTCTGTAGCCAAAATGCCATATGAGATATGGATAGGACGTAAGCCAGTACTCTCGCACCTTAGGGTTTGGAGGTGTCCGACTTATGTTAAACGTTTAATTACAGACAAGCTTGGACCTAGGTCTGACAAGTATAATTTTATAGGGTACCCAAAAGTAACCAAAAGGTATTATTTCTACCTTACTGATGAGCAAAAGGTGTTTGTTAGCCTTAAGGCAATTTTTTAGAAAAGGAGTTCCTTAGTGAAAAAACTGTTGCCTCTAAGGTCGAACTTGACGAAGTTCGACAGGTGGAAAAACCGACACATGTTACTGAATCTGAACCGGATTTGATTAGATCAGATCCAGAGCCCATTGATTATGCACCCTTAAGGCGGTCTGGTAGAGTACCACATCAACCGGACAGATACTATAGTTTCTTGGTCCGGGATGGTGATCCTGTCGAACTTGATGAAAACGATGAGGATCCGATCACCTACATGGATGCAATGCAGAGATCTGACTCTGAGAAATGGCTAGAGGCCATAAAATCCGAAATGGAGTCCATGAAGGTCAACGATGTGTGGACATTGGTTGACCCACCCGAAGGAGTAAAACCCATAGGGTGTTAGTGGGTCTTCAAAAGGAAGAAGGGCGCAGACAGAAAGGTGGAGACCTATAAAGTCCGTCTGGTTGCCAAGGGATATCATCAACGTTATGGTATAGACTATGACGAGACATTTTCTCCTGTGGCAATGCTCAAATCCATTCGGATTATGCTTGCAATAGCTGTCCATCTGGACTATAAAATCTGACAGATGGATGTGAAGACAGCTTTCCTAAACGGAGAGCTGGACGAAGAGGTGTACATGATACAACCTGAAGGGTTCACATCCATAGATGAGTCTAAGGTGTGCAAGCTACAGAGGTCCATTTATGGACTTAAGCAGGCATCTCGGAGTTGGAACATACATTTTGATAGGACGATCAAAACGTATGGCTTCGTTAAGAACGGAGAAGAGCCCTGCATTTATAAGTGGGCTAATGGTCCAGTAGTAGTATTTCTTGTATTGTATGTGGATGACATTCTCTTAATTGAGAATGATGTCCCTGCATTACAGGGAATAAAGATTTGGCTATCGTCACAGTTCTCCATGAAGGATCTGGGAGAAGCTTCCTACATCCTAGGGATGAGGATCTATAGGGATAGATCCAAAAAATTGCTTGGCTTATCCCAGTCCACGTACATTGATACTATGCTGAAAAGGTTCAGCATGGAAAATTCCAAAAAAGGCTATCTACCGATAGGCCATGGAATTTCTCTCTCGAAGAGAGATTGTCCGACAACACCTCAAGAGAGAGAGCGTATGGGTAGGATTCCATATGCTTCGGCAGTGGGATCTATCATGTACGCCATGACATGTACACGACCAGATGTGGCATACTCACTAGGGGTAGTGAGTAGATACCAATCTGATCCAGGAGAGAATCACTGGAAGGTTGTTAAAACCATCCTGAAGTATTTAAGAAATATTAAGGACCAGTGGCTTATATATGGTGAATCAGACTTGAGACTTATAGGGTTTACAGACTCTAGTTTTCAGTCTGATCGCGATGATAGCAAGAGTGTGTCAGGATTTATTTTTACCCTTAATGGTGGGGCTGTCTGCCGGAAGAGTTTCAAGCAGCACACTGTGGCTAATTCAGTATGCGAGGTGGAGTATATTGCTGCATCAGATGCTGCCAAAGAAGCGGTGTGGCTGAGGAAATTCATCACCGAGCTCGGAGTAGCACCCTCCCTTGTTGGTCCAGTTCTGCTCTACTGCGATAGCTCTGGAGCCATTGCTCAGGCGAAGGAATCAAAGGCACACCAGCGGACGAGGCATATTCTGCGCCGCTACCATCTTATCTGGGAGATCGTGGATCGAGGTGACGTCGACCTTCAGAAGATCGACGGAAAGAAGAACCTGACTGACCCATTCACTAAAGCCATTGCGGTGAAGGAGTTCAACGACTACAAGTCGAAGATGGGTATTAGATACTGCACCGATAGGCTTTAGGCCAAGTGGGAGATTGTTGGGAATAGTGTCCCAAAGCCAATCGTCAGCCTGTTGACGGTTGTGCTCCTTTTGTATTAGTACATGAATTATAAATAAATAAAAGTTATTTTGGTATTTTTTCATCATAAATGTTTTATCTTCTAATGAACTCCTGTGTTGTGGTGAAGTCCTTAGGACTATTTAGACTCGACAAAGGAGGATTTGTCGCTTAGTCCTTAAACATGTTTGCGACCAAATGATACGTTGTTACCAAGGACGACAACGTTTATCGAGCATAGGTCGTTGTGTGCCATATGGGTTGGTTGTCCTCATAACCAAAGAGTGTGGAGACACTCCTATGGCATACAGGTGAGATGTAATGGTACATCTGCACTGAACGTGGCCAACTCCGGAGCTATTTCTGCTGTCAAGATTTGCTCCGATGAGATATGGGTATAAATGTCCCTCCGACCTGAGACCGCCACGGTGACTTGCAAGCAACTCACTGCACTTAGGCACTGGACTACCTGAATTTCTAATTCAGTGATGGAAGGCTGCTGGGTGTAGTCAAGTACTTGACTTGTCGGTGCGTGTGTCAAGATGGGATTGACCACTCCAGTTTAGGAGCTGTGTACAGTCGTGTTTCAATTTAGCAAAACCTTGGCCATAGTAGTCCTAGTGAGGAGTCACAGGACTAATTGAGTTGAGCATGATTCGGATGATATCATCAGGGTTGACAGTTTAACCTTGAGTCATCCTAAACACAGGGGTCAAAAGGGATGAATTATACGGTAACCATATTCACGTAGGTTCTGAATGTTGCGATTATGATTATTCGACCTATCCGGTCATCGGGTACCATTGCTAGATGGTCACTTCGATTAGTACAGGAATTGGTTCCTGTGCTACCGGCTTAGGTTCGAACCTACGGGGTCACACACATTAGAGGTTCCTTTCTGATCTGATGGCTGATTATGAGTCTTATCTATCTGAGACTCTATGATTGAGAATTAAGATTCTCTGATCATGAGTTCCACACATTTTGGATACCGGGGTCAAAATTTTGAATTTGAAATTTGAATTCTTTTTGATCAGGGTTTCATATCGATGGTCTCTGATGTCTGATTGCCCATCGGATTTGGACTCAATATTTATGAGAGATTTAATTAGTGATTTGATCGCTAATTAACTTAATTTGATTGAGTAATTATTTTTAAATCAAGTCCAATTGAATTGGATTCAGTTTGGATTGACCTAATTAGGTTAAATATTGACCTAATCGCTAAGGTGGTTTAGTCTCTGATTTGATCAGGGGTTAGGCTTAGTTAATTTATGATTTAATTAGGATTTTATTGAGCCTAATTAAGCCTAATTATGTTGAGTTTAATCTGGTATAATTATGCTTAACCTATTTTAAACTAGGTTGGCTCAATTTGAATCAAACCACCTTGTTTTAAATTTCCTGCGACACCCAACTTCCTTGCACCCATTTGAATTCATGAGAAGAAACTTCTCGTGAAATTTTTCTCATGCAAAACCCTTCCCCACGCCCTCATTTGTGTGCCATATGGATGGATAAAATAATTAGTTAGCCATTCAAATTCAAAGCATGTTTGAATTTGAATGGATAACTTATCACTTGCCCCTTCATCCTTATCCATTTTGTGCGCCACATTACTTACACGAGAAAAGGTTTCTCATGAAATATTTTCCATGCACAAAGAGCCACGCCCCTTCTCTTCTCACGCCCAAAAGGATAGGGATAAGTTGGTTTTCGTTTGAATTCAAATTTGATTTTAATTCAAATGTGTAACCACTTGTCTTTATCCTCTCACGCAGATAAGACACGTTCGACGTTGTTTTAAAAATGGCAGAAAGGTGAGGCCTGCACAGAAAAATTAAGAGAAAGAAAGTGGGGTGTGAGGAAGGCTTGTGTGCGAGGTGAAGGTCCAAAACCTTTCGAGAGAAAAAGAAAGAAAAGAGAGAAAATTGGGCACTGGGTTTTTGGTGTGTACCCTAAGGTTTCTACCTAGGGTTCAGGAAGTGACATTGGTGTGCCACGAGTGTCGTGAGTCCACCAAATTTTAGAGAGAGATCCATCAACCTTTCAAGCAACTGTACAGATGATCCAGAGCATCCAAGAAGTTGGGACACATCGATCGAAGGAGTTCGATCAACATCTGCCATCAAAAGGGTGAAATCACGAACTAGCATTCGTGAGGAGCTGATCAGACGGGAGCTTCGTGTGGATGATCCGCAGAGGTCAGATATTTGTATGGCTGCGACATGATGATCAGAGCTCCTCGACGGTGATCAGATTGCGATGATCGACTACCCGCAAAAGGTGATGTGTTCTGAACACAGTACTGTAAAAAGTTTACTGATTCAAATTTGAATTTCAAATTTAAAAGCATGCTGTTGTATCATATTTAGATCATAGTGTAGGGTTAATTAGTATTAATTAATGAGATTAATTAATAATTTTGCTGTAAAATAATAATTTTGAAAAAGTTTTAAAATTACCATTTTGCTCCTACACAAAATTTTCTTAACAATTATATGTTATTAGATTGATTATTTATTATTTAGATTAGATCTAAATATATTTTATTTTCAGATCTGATTTTTTACATATTAGATTAGATGATCTGAGTAGTAAAGTACTCGGATTAGATAATCATCAGTCTGTCTGATCATAAGAGCAAGTTGGATTATATAATCCTCTTCTCTCATTCAATGGGGTGCTCTTATGGTGTGTAGGAGTGCCACTTGAGGTCCCATGAAGAAGAAAGCAAAAAGAAAAACTTACTTTTTTGCAAAATTTTAGATCTTGAAATCCTAAGATTTGTTGTATGTGATGTAAGTTGCAAAGAAAGGTAATTACATCTAATCTTAATAATTAAAATTATTTTAATTTAAAATTATAAAAATTTAAATGTGATCTAAAAAAATTTATGATTTAATATAAAAAGTTTACATGAAAAATAGTTTCAAAACTTAAACCTAAATCCATGTTGATGCTGAGACTTAATTAAGAATTAAGTGTAGAATCAATTACATCTAGAATTATGATTTAAGATCTAATGATATTATATAAGATATGAGGACATGGGTTAGCTCAAATCAGATCTTCTTAATTGGGTTAGACCTAAGGTTAGAATCAAAGAATTAATAGAATATATAGAGAAATTAATTAAATCTAACCAAATATTGAATTAGATTAAATCAAGATTTCTCTAAAACCTATACAGTAGTTGTAGATGGTGAAGTCCATATCTTTAATTAGATCAAATAGACCTTGATTGTGGCTCGGTGGTTAAATCTGAATTATTAGGCTAGTCAAATCGAAACTTATGAACCAATTCGTGTCCAAGATAAGTTTGAAATTTCGATCGGTGGTTTTTAATTTAGAGCAACTTATCTGGCTATTTCGATGGTATCTAAGGCAAGCTTAGCATACCCTTCCACCGATCTCATTTATCTGGCCAATTGATGGATTATGTCTTGATTAGACTGTTAAGTGATTCAAGTTGATCCATGCCATTAAGATTGATTAGTGAGACTGATCTAGGTGCCAGTTC